>NC_068572.1:11042171-11344970 GCF_025698545.1 Gossypium raimondii | reverse complement strand
GGTGTGCTAACTTGATACTGCTTGCTATGTTGCAACACAGAGCATTGGATGTCACAACATAAGAAGAAGAGTAGAAGAATTCCAAGAATGTCTTCAATGTCGCGACACAGCCTGAGGATGTTGCGACATAGCCCTAAAAACAACTTGAAGATAAGCATACTACCCTTGATGTCGTGACACCGGACCTGGTGTGTCGCGACATCACCTATGTATGGGAAATAATTACGCACTAAGGGCGTTTTGGTTCTCACAGTAAAATGCTAAACACAAGGACGGTAGCTGACCTAGGGTTAATGACGAAGGCCATTCTAAATTCTATAAATAGGCTCATTTAACACATGTGATGGACACCTTTTTATCTTGTATGATTTTCTCTTTAGATTTAGTCTTTAGTTTTTCTTTTTTTTAGGGTTTAGATTTTATTTTCGTTCTTGTTATTTACTTTTTTGGGGAAATCAAATTTGGGAAATACTATCAAACTCTATGAGGATTCTGCGCTTAATTTTAATGCAAATTGGCTTCTTCTAAACTCTATTCTCTTAAATTGCTCTTTATGTTTATTATCTTTATCAAGTTTATTTTGTTTATCAGATCCATGAGGAACTAATTCTCTTGTGAAGGATTAACAAGTGGAGGTATGATTAATTAACTATTTTGTAGGGGTTCTTAGCGGATCAGCTGTTTAGGAGAGGAAGAACCTAAAACCCCAGGCTTGACAACCATAAGAAGTCATTAATGTAGGAATTAACAAAAATTTGGTATGGCCCATCCATGAACATGTTAACCCTAAACCTGTCTAGCCTGTGAGGTCGAGAGATAAATAGTTCTTGTCGACTCAATATGTCAGTGGAAGATCAGAAGATCCTGTTAGGGTATTGACTAGTTGATTCAAAAAGAAAACCCGAGGCGGCGGTTGGTTATGATTACTCAATATGCCTAGATTTGATACATTTTACTCTTTGATTTCTCATTTTTTATTTATTTCCTTACTTTCTTTTAGTATTATTTTTAGTATAGTTTACCAAAACCTTTCTTTTGATTCTTCATACTATAATCCAATTAAAGTATTAATTAGATCTATGTATGTTTAGATTATAATTAATTTAGTGCTCACCTCCCTTGGGTACAATCCTCGGAGTAGTCACCTACTCCGTTGTAGCTATATTACAACCTGACCCGTATACTTGTGGATACCATTCTTTATATCTTTTGTGTAGGATCTCTACTCTGGACATTTGTACATCTAGAAGTGGTCAAGTTGTTGGCCTCGTTGCCGGGGAGGCAATGTCACTATGTTGATTTTAATTTATGCTTATTAATAGAATAATTAGGAAATATTTAGAATATAGATATGATTTTAGTTAACATTACTAACATTTATCTGTTTTTCTAGAAATCTTCGTGAACATTCTCGTTAAGGAATACCCGTAAAAATAACCACATGGATCAATTTAGCATAAACCACGGATAAATTTGATTACATGTCGTTGGATGAGGAAATAGATTATGATAATGACATTTATGAGGAAGGAGCCTATGAGGAATGGGAGATCCAGAAGAAGCAGCGATTACTAATGCTTAAACTAAGTCAACTTCAATGAGGAAATTCAATCTCTATACTAGAAGATGACACTAACATCACTACAAATTCAATGGGTCATCAATACAAGCAAAGCTGAAAACCAAACAAAGAGAAGAACTCAACTGAACACACTTTTGAGGATGGGGAATCCTCGAATAGCTAGCTAATCTTGAGTATGGAAGAGTACTCGAGCAAATTAAAAGAAATAACCTCACGAGAAATTATAGAACTAGTTGAGGAAATGGTGGTCGAACAAAAAGATCAATCGAGAGTTGGGTTAACCTTCCCAACAACAATAGCTTCTATTGATATGAACAAAACATAAGGACCAGACATTACGGATCTATCTCAACAATCAGAGACAATAATTTCGTTGTTAACCTAGCGGGAAAATACCCGAAATCTCGGAACCTTGTGAAAGAGAGCCAAGAAAAATATGCAATTATGGGGGATACATTTAATTTGAATATCTTTTGTAAGATATTGATCTTTAACCAAACACTCCAAAAGTTTACCGTATCAGGGATTTTCCGAATGTTGGCAAAAGCCAGAAAAATACACATTGACAGGATTTATGCTTACAAGATTGGCATCAATCAAACAAAAATAATAGCAAGCATGGAACCAAGGCCGAAGGAACCACAGATCATTCGGTTACTATAATAATCACCCAGTAGACTTATAACCGAATGTGTAGAAAAACCCGAAAACTTCTGGAACCAAAAATCAAGCTATGTCGTAAATAATGACATTCTAATCGAGACATACAAGGTACCCTCCATAACACTATTTTTGTTAAATGCATCAATGTTATGCAACAACAATCTCCAAATCTATTGTGGAACAAAGACTATAAAAAAGGGTCAGGGTGGTTGCGTTACTATTTGATTTTTAAAGTAACTAAGTGCTACGATCTGTGGAAAGAAGTGTCAATGATTAGTGCAGGTCAAAAGGGTAAATTCAGATAGAGAGATAAACAGAGAAGAATAGAATAGCGTGATAGGTGCTGGACCAATACAGACTGATTAAATGCTAAAATTACATATTTTATGTAATTAAATTGGTTAATTTATTAGAGTGCACCACTGATTTTTCCATGTTTATATTGAATTTTGTGTAAGGATGAAATTTTGGGCTAAATAGAAGAAAAAGGAAACAATTGGGCTAGATTGAAGAAAGAAGCAAAGAAGGAGGGCCAAAGCAGAATTTTTCCAATATATAATTAGCTGAAATTTTTGTTGACTTAGTGGGAGATTATGTAGGGATTTTTAATATATTATTTCCTTAATTTTCTTCGATTAGTGGCTCTTAATTTAGCGAGGCCACTAGTATAAATGGGGGGCTACATTGTTCATTTATTCATCAATTCATGAATCAAGCTTTCAATTAAGTCATTCATTAAGTGTTTTCTTTCTTCAAGTGTTTTTCATCAAGTTCTTTTATCAAGTTTTTTTTATTAAGTTTGCATCAAGTTATTTTTAAGCTTTTCATCAAGTCTTTTCATAAATTTTTCCATCAAGTTTTTAATCATTAAGTTTTAATCATTAAGTTTTTCAATTAAGTTTTTAATCTTTTCTTTCTTTTTTCTTTTGCAAATTTAGTTGCTGACATAAATTCCTTATATTTTTCCATCTATTAGTTTCCAACCTTGCGTCACCTTCACCACTTACTTTCATTTATTCAACCTTCTCCAATTATGCCCAATCCCAACATGCCCCAAACCTCAGTTAACTAAATCCATTTTCAGCTTTAGGCCGGAATTAGGCTCGTCAAAATCCGTGAGTTACGAACCCGAGAAATTTAACTCCTTAATTCCAGTACTTATTATTTCTCCTGATTAAGAGTATGATTTTGTCAACTTACAAAGTCAGATAAGCACTAAGTCAAAAAAAACGTCGTTTGAGTTAGTGTGGTTAGACGTACAGTTGGAATTTTGAAAGGATCGATTGTCTGATTGGTTTTCCGTGAACACATTGGCGTGCCAAGTGGGGATTGATGTTTGGTTCCGTCAAGGGAAGTAGTAACCGGATTGAAATGTCCCACATGATTGAGGTCATTGGTTCGAGCTAGGCTCTTTTAGAACGCAAAGCTGCCGGAGTTCTAAATCACGAACGTTTCGTTGGTTGTTCGATCGGTAAGGGTTAGTTATTGGACGTTCCATAACTAATTTACACAAGGAAGAGTTGGTATCCAAGGCATCCTTGGTAGCTATAACTAGCTTATTGGAAAAGAGGAGTTCATCTAATTTCGAGGATCGGTTCAAAGACGAGAAAAACCCGTGCCTAAAGTTGAGCTTATTTTAATTCATTTTTCTTCAGATTTATTTAACTGCTTTTTATTTTTTTATTTTCAGCTTTTACTTTTCACGCATTTTTTTCCCTGTTTATTTCAGGTTCCAGGTTTTCAATTTTATCCTCCCCCCAAATTTCTTGGGCACGACAACTGCCCAGACACAAATCTTGTCAAGAAAGAGAAACAATTTCAGTAAACCCAGTCTCTGAGGGATCGACCCTACTCCCTATACTGCTTAAATTACAAATTAGGCGTAGGTTATATTGGTGGACTCGACACCCATCAGTTTTGGTGCCGTTGCCGGGGACTGGCAACACTTACAATTGTTTAAATCATCTTCATGACCAGATCTTTATCTGGAGATCTCGAATACGAACCAGAGATTAAGAAATCAGCACGAGCACGACAAAAAGAGACAGAAGCTCTTAAACGTGCAATTAAAATGAAGTTGAGCTAGGACAAGGGATCCTAGAATCCGACGTCAAAAGGTTAAGCCAAGCAATTCGTACAGAGGCAATTCAACGTGGGAAACAAGTCGAAGTGGTTGAACCTAAGACCGAACCACTTTTTGAAACAAAAGAAGCAGAAGTCGGTGAACTAGAAATGATGGCAAACCAAACCATTCGTCAACTAGCCACTGCTCCCAACGAGTAAACACTGTTATGCATCAACTATCCAGCCAGAGAAACCCCGTTCGAGTTGAAGTTAGGCCTGATTCACCTTTTGCCCACTTTTCGAGGCTTGAAGAACGAAAATCCACATACCCACTTGAGAGAATTCCACATGGTCTGCTCAAGCACGAAACCTTAGGGAGTAACCGAAGATGAAAATAAACTTCGGGCCTTTCCTTTTTTCTTTAGTTGATACAGCAAGAGAATGGTTATTTTACTTACCCCCCAGTTCTATTACAACATTGGATGACTTATCTCGTGTTTTTCTTGATAGATTTTTCCCAGCATCGCAAGCAGCTGAACTTAGGAGAGACATAGTGGGAATTCGCCAAATGGAGAGTGAATCGCTCTACGACTATTGTGTGCGGTACAAAAAACTGTGTGCAAGTTGTCCTCAACATGGTTTGACCGAGCAATCACTTCTTCAGTATTTCTACGAGGGTTTGCTCCCTATGGAAATGAAGATGATTGACGCTGCTAGTGGAGGGGCGCTTGTCACTATGACTCCTCAAAGGACAAGAGAACTGATATCCACTATGGCGGCAAATTCTCAACAGTATAGGCCAAATTCAGAACCCAGAAGACGGGTTATTGTGGTAAACGTTTCGTCCTTAGAAGATAAATTGGATAAGCTTACTAATATTGTTCAATCTATGCTTACAGAAAAGAAGAATCTGGCCCAAATGTGTGGAATTTTTACTACGTCTGAACATCCGACGGATTTGTGCCCAATCCTTAACGAAAATTCAACGGCACATGTTGACGCTATCGGAGGCTTTCCAGGACCTCCGCAAAGACGCTATGATCATTTCTCCAACACCTGCAATCCCAGGTGGAAGGATCATCCCAACTTGAATTACGGAGCTAATCCCCGATATAATCCGTCATACCAACCGAGACCTCTGCAACCACCGCAACCGCCACCCAAGCCGCGCACATCTCTAGAAGCTATTATGGAGAGACTTACCGTCGATGCTGCAAAATACCAACAAAGGACAGACGCATCAATACAAGAGTTAACTAATCAAGTTAGTAAACTCTCGATGGCAGTTAATCGTTTGGAGTCTCAAGGTAAATTACCTTCCTAGACAGAGCAGAATCCTCGGCAGAATGTAAGTGCAATAACTCTTCGTAGCAGAAAATTTTTGGAAACAGTTCTAGAAAAAAGTAATGAGCAAGACAACGAAAGGGAAAAGTAGATCTCTGATCCAAAAGCCAGCTCAGAATCAAAAATTTAGAAACTAGTTCTGATGCCACCTCCTTTTCCAAGGAGGCTCGCAAAGGATAAGAAAGAGATTGAGGAAAAAGAAATCCTCGAAACATTCAGGAAGGTGGAGGTAAATATCCCTTTACTCGACGCTATCAAACAAATCCCTCATTATGCAAAATTCCTCAAGGAACTGTGTACTAGAAAGAGAAGGTTAATAGGTAACGAAAGAGTAAATGTAGGAGAAAATGTCTCCGCAATACTGCAAAAGAAAGTTCCGCCCAAATACAAGGACCAAGGTATGTTTGCTATTTCCTGTGAGATAGGTAATGTAGGCATGAAGAAAGCCATGTGTGATTTAGGGGCTTCCACTAATGTTATGCCTTATCCTATTTATAATTTGATTAACGCAGGTCCTTTGAAAAAGACAGGAGTAATAATCCAGTTGGCGGACAGGTTAGTCATCTATCCCGAAGGGTTGCTTGAAGACGTCCTTGTTAAAGTTAACGAATTAGTTTTCCTTGCAGATTTCTACATTATTAATATGAAGGATGATAACTCAACTAATTCGTTTGACATTTTGCTTGGAAGGCTGTTTTTAAGTACCGCAAGTGCAAAAATTGATGTTCGGAGCGGAACACTAATAATCGAGTTTGATGGAGAAATCGTGAAATTCAATGTCTACGAAGCTATGAATCATCCTAACTCACTATCAAATATTTCTAGCATCGATAGTATTGATTGTTTAACTCAATCTTATTTCAAATATCATGACTATGATGAGTTGGAAACTGTCCTTTACAGAAGCATTGACTAGATGTTTTAAATCATCTCGAGGAATTAGCAATTATAGAAGAATCGTTACGAGAAATTGTCAAACACATGGAGACGCAACCATCGTTGACGAATCGAGGTAACCAATTTGAATTATTACCTTCCCAAACAAAAATGTTGCCTTCGGTTTTATAGCCACCAACCTTGGAGCTTAAAGCATTACCGGACCACCTTAAGTATGTCTTTTTGGGAGAGAAAGACACCTTACCGGTGATAGTGTCAAACAAACTGACCAAAGACGAGGAGGAAAGTCTAGTTTGAGTTCTGAGGGATTATAAGGAGGCTATTGGTTGGACAATAACCGACATAAAAGGGCTAAGTCCATCCACCTACATGCATAGAATTTCCATCGAAGATAACACGACACTAAAGAGAGATGCTCAAAGACGCCTTAATCCATCCATGATAGAGGTAGTAAAGAAAGAGATCCAGAAACTGTTGGATGCTGGAATGATATACTCGATCTTCGACAGTGATTGGGTTAGCCGGGTTCATGTCGTGCCCAAGAAAACTGGCGTGACAGTGGTGAAAAACTCATCAGGAGAGCTAGTCTCTACCCGAGTCCAGAATGGATGGAGGGTTTGCATCGATTACAGGAAGTTGAACGCAGCTACCCGAAAAGACCATTTTCGAGCGATTGCTAGTAAGACCCATTATTGTTGTCTCGATGGGTACTCAGGACTTTTCCAAATTACGGTGGCACCTGAGGATCAAGACAAAATAACTTTCACTGCCCCTTTGGAACGTTTGCGTATAGACGAATGCCGTTTGGACTCTGTAATGCTCCGGCCACTTTCCAGAGATGTATGGTGAGCATATTCTCCGATTATGTTGAGAAAATCATTGAAGTCTTCATGGATGACTTCACGGTGTACGGTAACTCTTTTAACGAATGTCTCAATAATCTTGCTAAGATATTACAGAGATGCCTAGAATTTAATCTTGTTTTAAATTATGAAAAATGCCACTTCATGGTTGAAAAAGGATTAATTTTGGGTCATATAGTTTCCTCAGAAGGTATTGAGATCAATAAAGCAAAAACGAATATTATTGACTCATTACCTTACCCCACATCTGTGAGGGGAGTACATTTGTTTCTTGGTCATGCCGGATTTTACAGACGATTCATAAAAGACTTCTTGAAGATCGCGCAATCGCTTTGCAGTCTATTACAAAAGGATAAAGAATTTGAATTTGATCAGTTGTAAAGACGCATTTGACATGCTGAAGTAGAAATTGGTCTCCGCTACCATAGTACAACCACTAAATTGGAACTTCCCGTTCGAAATCATGTGTGATGCAAGTGATCGAAGTGTGGGAGCCGTTCTTGGCCAAAGAATAGGTAAAGAGCCTCATGTTATCTACTATGCTTCAAAGACTTTAGATGTTGCCTAAAGCAATTACACAACCACTGAGAAAGAATTATTAGTTGTTGTGTTTGCTTTAGACAAATTTATATCTTACCTGTTCGGGACTAAAGTGATTATCTTTTCTGATCATGCAGATTTGAAATATTTCATTGGGAAGAAGGAGGCAACACCTCGACTGATTAGGTGGATTCTGCTCCTACAAGAGTTTGATTTTGAAATTCGGGATAAAAAGGGTTGCAAAATCTTAATAGCTGACAATCTGAGTCGATTACCGGTTCCAGTAGACGACACACCATTAAAAGACAACTTCCCTGATGAAAACCTATTTTCAGCAAATACAGTTCATCCTTGGTGCGCAGACATAGTAAATTATCTCGTTACAGGTACTGTTCCTTCAGAATTACCAAGGTCTAAAAAAGATAAGATAAAAAAGGATGCACTGTACTACATTTGGGACGATCCTTACCTTTGGAAGCATTGCTCCGATCAGGTAATTCGACAGTGTGTAGCAGAAACAGAGGTACAGTCTATCTTAACTTTTTGTCATTTTTATGCATGTGGAGGACACTTTTGACCAAAACACACCACCCATAAAATTCTTGCATGTGGACCATTTTGGCCAAACATATTTCGTGATGCCTTTTTGTTCTGCAAAACTTATGAAAGATGCCAAAAATTTGGCAATCTTAGTCGTCGAAATGAGATGCCCCTTACTCCTATTCATATTTGCGAAATTTTTTATGTGTGGGGTATCAATTTTATGGGTCCTTTCGTTTCTTCTTTCGGTAATTTTTAATTACTCTTAGCTGTTGATTACGTTTCTAAGTGGATAGAGGCAAAGGCTACTCGCAATGATAATACTAAGACTGTGGTTGACTTTCTTAAAAGTTCTATCTTTTCCATGTATGGCACCCCACGAGTATTAATCAGTGACAGAGGAACTCATTTCTGCAATAAGCTCGTAAGTGCACTTATGGAGAAATATGGAGTGACTCAACGAATTGCCACTGCTTACCATCCACAAACAAACGGGCAAGCCGAAGTGTCAAATCGTGAAATCAAGTCCATCTTGGAGAAATCTGTTAAACCTAACAGAAAGGATTGGAGCTTGAGACTAAATGACGCACTTTAGGCTTATAAGACAGCTTACAAGGGACCAATAGGCATGTCACCTTATCGACTCGTTTTTGGTAAACCGTGACATCTTCCGGTTGAATTAGAGCACAAGGCATTTTGAGCAGTTAAACAATGTAATATGGAGATGGAGACTGCAGGAAGGGCTCGAAAGTTGGACATTCAAGAACTCGAGGAAATTAGAAATGATGCATATGAAAATGCTCAAGTTTATAAAGAAAAGACGAAGGCGTTCCACAATAAGATGATCACTAGGAAGCAGTTTTCAATAGGACAAAAAGTTCTCCTATACGACTACACCTTAAAAATTTTCGCTGGTAAGGTTTGATCCAAATGGATAGGTCCATTTACTATTGCTAATTTATTCTCAAATGGTGCAGTGGAAATTCAAAGCGAAGAAACCCGGAAGTGCTTTAAGGTGAATGGTCAATGAGTGAAACCCTTCTACGAGAATTTTCAAACGCACACAGTTGAGGAGATTGTTCTCGAGGAGCCCAGAATTTGAATAACAGGTCGTCGAGCTAACGACGTTAAACAAAGCGCTGTTGGGAGGCAACCCAAATTTTCCCTTTATGCAAATAAAATTTTTGGTAAAACAGAAAATGAAAATGCATGTCGAGGATCAGTTCTGTCAAAGGAAAGACTTGGTACTTAAGAATGTCCATTGTGACTCACCTCTTTTTCCTGGGAACTTACTTGGTGCATTTATCACGACTGCTTTACCAAATCTCGTAATCTTGGTTTTTAATAATTTATTTCTCGAGTTTATAGCTTAGCTAATAAATTCAAGAAATAAAAAAATACACATTTTAATTTTAATTTTTTCTTATCATTTATTTTTCTTATTTATTTTTATTTTTGTTTTGCAGGGAGACATTACAAGACAAAATTAAATCCCCCATGTCAGCCCACAAAATTCTTTTAATTTCAGCCAAGGCCCAATCCACCTACCCACCATTTAACACCGTGGACACACCTACAAGGCAACCCTCCACGACGTTGAAATACATGGGGAGTTTATTTTTCCTTTCCTTACTTACTTTTACTTTTTATCCTTTAAATAATTCAAATTACATTGGGACAATGTAAAATAAGTAGGGGAGGGAAATATAAATTGGTTCTAATTTGCTTATCTGTTTTTACATGTTTTTCGTGAAAGGTAATTTTTTTTTCTTTTGATAAATTGGGATGGTACACTTATGGTTTGACCTATTTAGCTATTTAGTTATTTACACATAAAACTTTTCAATAACCTAGACTTAGTAAGTAAGAAATTTTTTTAGGAATTATGAGTTTGCTTGACTGCCTACCTTATATCACATGTCAATTTTCTGTCTTCTCTTCTTAAAAAAAAAAGAGAAAAAATAAGAAGAAATGAATAAATAATAACACTCCTCTGATACGAATGTTAAGAGTGAAAAATTGGGGTTGTACATTGGGCTGAGTAACCGGAACGTGGTGCTTGGGTTGTCATCACATCTCGCGTAAAAAGGTTCGTGTGACTATCTAATTTCTTTGTACTCACTCCGTTAACAAGCTATCACGAGTAGGGCAAAATAACCCGCTTAGAAACATCCGAATCGAGTAACCGGAACATGGTGCTTGGGTTGTCATCATGTCTCGCGTAAAAAAAATTTGAAAATGTTCTAAGTACAAAAATAATAAAATGAAAGGTAAGTCTATCAAGCTCTAATAAATTCTGAAATATATTTACTTACTTCTTAGGCTAGGTTATTTGAGATGTTAATGTACTAGGATTAAATTGTTGAATTGTGCAAACCATGAGGGTCAAGTCCTATTATGGGGGAAATTTTTCATTTTGCAGATACATGCATAATGCTTGAGGACTAGCATGAACTAAGTAGGGGGATTTGATTAAATGCTAAAATTACATATTTTATGTAATTAAATTTGTTAATTTATTAGAGTGCACCACTAATTTTTCCATGTTTATATTGAATTTTGTGCAGGGATGCAATTTGGGGCTAAATAGAAGAAAAAGGAAACAATTGGGCTAGATTGAAGAAAGAAGAAAATAAGGAGGGCCAAAGCAGAATTTTTCCAAGATATAATTAGCTGAAATTTTTGTTGACTTGATGGGAGATTATGTAGGGATTTTTGATATTTTATTTCCTTGATTTTCCATGATTAGTGGCTCTTAATTTAACGAGGCCACTAATATAAACAGGGGGCTACATTGTTCATTTATTCATCAATTCATGAATCAAGCTTTCAATTAAGTCATTCATTAAGTGTTTTCTTTCTTCAAGTGTTTTTCATCAAGTTCTTTTATCAAGTTTTTTTTTATTAAGTTTGCATCAAGTTCTTTTTAAGCTTCTCATCAAGTCTTTTCATAAAGTTTTCCATCAAGTTTTTAATCATTAAGTTTTTCAATTAAGCTTTTATCTCTTGCAATTCAATCTTTTCTTTCTTTTTTTCTTTTGCAAATTTAGTTGCTGACATAAATTCCTTATATTTTTCCATCTATTAGTTTCCAACCTTGCGTCACCTTCACCACTTACTTTCATTTCTTTTTCATTTATTTAACCTTCTCCAATTATGCCCAATACCAACATGCCCAAACCTTAGTTAACTAAATCCATTTTCAGCTTTAGGCCAGAATTAGCCTCGTCAAAATCCGTGAGTTACGAACCCGAGAAATTTAACTCCTTAATTCCAGTACTTATTATTTCTCCGGATTAAGAGTATGATTTTGTCAACTCACAAAGTAAGATAAGCACTAAGTCAAAAAAGACGTCGTTTGAGTTAGTGTGGTTAGACGTACAGTTGGAATTCCGAAAGGATCGATTGTCTGATTAGTTTTCCGTGAACAAATTGGCGTGCCAAGTGGGGATTGCTGTTTGGTTCCGTCAAAGGAAGTAGTAACCGGATTTAAATGTCCCACATGGTTAAGGGCATTGGTTCGAGCTAGGCTCTTTTAGAACGCAAAGCTGCCGGAGTTCTAAATCACGAACGTTTCGTTGGTTGTTCGGTCAGTAAGGGTTAGTTATTGGACGTTCCATAACTAATTTATACAAGGAAGTGTTGGTGTCCGAGGCGTCCTTGGTAGCTATAACTAGCTTATTGGAAAAGAGGAGTTCATCTAATTTCGAAGATCGGTTCAAAGACGAGAAAAACCCGTGCCTAAAGTTGAGCTTAGTTTAATTCATTTTTCTTTAGATTTATTTAACTGTTTTTTATTATTTTATTTTTAGCTTTTACTTTTCACGCATTTTTTTCCCTGTTTATTTCAGGTTCCAGGTTTTCAATTTTATCCTCCTCCTAAATCTCTTGGGCACGACAACTGCCCAGACACAAATCTGGTTGAGAAAGAGAAACAATTTTAGTAAACCCAGTCTCTGAGGGATCAACCCTACTCCCTATACTGCTTAAATTGCAAATTAGGCATAGGTTTATATTGTTGGACTCGACACCCATCATAGACAGAAACGAAATACGAGGAATGCCTAAGTGCATATTGAACGAGCTGACGGATGAGTCCGATAGCAAGACCTAATCTTTTGATTTAATCTTAACCTATTGTAGAATATTGTATGTTTCACTAAGCGATTAATAAAAAATTTACAGGAAAATCAACAACAAGCCTAATACACGTTTGGAGTAATCTGAAAATTAGAATATCTGGAAAGACAAGAGTTGGCATCGCAACCTAGCACCTCTATGTCGCAACACCGCATCTAGAACAAAAGAATCAAAGAAATTACTTCGACGTTATGACACAAAATAAAAACTACCCAGGTTTTCAAAATTTCAGAGCGTGTTGCGACACCAAACCTCATTGCCACGGCGTTAGAACACTGAAAGGGAAGTTGTTACAAGAAACCCATGTTTCGCGACATCGCTGCAAATTTCTGCAGGGTTGAACTAACCCATCCATACAACCCAGTGACTTAATTCTTACCTTACCAGAATTTTAACCCCCAAAACCCTTAATTTTAACTCAAAAACACTTTCAATCAACTATTAAAAACACTCTAAACTACTAAAACCTCTTTAATCTTCTCCACCTTCGAAACCCTCTTTTCAAATCCAAACCTTAAACTACTAATCCTCCATTGTGATTTCCAAGAGAAAACATCATCAAAGTACCTAGAGGAGAAGCAGAGACAATTGCAAGGAGGACAAGGTTAAATGCATCTTTACTTATTCTATTGTTCCATTGATTATTAATTATATTTCTTTTTGTTTAAAAATTGAACATTAGAAAATGCCTCCCAAAAGAAGTAAGAAAGCTTTGATCCAAGAAACTTCGATAGTTTCGAACCCTGCAAAATGCAAGAATCCAAATGTCAAAAAATACTTTCTCGAGTTACAGGGTATACCATTCATTCAAGAGCGAGGGTTCGAACCCTCTATGGTTATGTGCAACGAAATTTGGACTTTAGTTAGGTACTATCATTGGGAGCGATTCTATATCACTCTTAAGGAAACCGTTGTAATTTCACTAGTACAAGAATTTTATGTTTCTTTTAGATACTAGGAAACAAGACAAAAAAAATTGGGATCCGATAATGGTAAGAGGAGAAGAGATGCTGATTACTCTTGGGGAGATTTGTGAGTTCTATGATATACCCTATTATAGCAAAGACTTGATAACACTGATTTAGATAAATTTGAAGATATAGATATAGAGGATGTCATTAATTACTTAACTTAGGGTAGATGTACATGGAGCTATAGGCCAGATAGAAATTTATCAACTAAATTCAATCAAGAGATAATGCTTCTAGTAGCAAAAAAGTGGATGCAGTTCATAGGCACTAGAATTGAACCCACATGAAATGTTTCTAACGTTAATACTTTCTGAACTATTCTGTTGTATGGCAGTTTTCAGCACAAGTAGATATGTGTGGGCAAATAGGGCGTTGTGCACACAACCAAAAAGCTAAAATTTTCTTTCCCCACTTAGTGACAAAACTGTTTCGAAGGGCAGTGTAACACCCCTAACCCGTATCCATCTCCAAAATAGGGTTATAGAGCATTATCAAAGTTTACAAATTAATTTACAGACATTTCATTTCATCAAGCATTCATATTTAAAATCAATCAAAATCAAAACATTAATGAGCTAACGTTGGCCAATTTAACTCATACATGTCATTATAATCAAAATCAAAACATCCAAAATTACCGATAGAATTAATGGATAGTGTGATAAACATTCATACATCCATTCAATGCATTATTCCCCTTTTTATCAAATATATCAATGTTTCATCAATTTTCATACAATGAACATTCAAATCATATTCACATCAATAACATACATTTCAAGCATTTAAGAATATAATTCAAGTTACACGAACTTACCAGACTAAATTGCAGAAATACCAAAAATTCAGGGACATTTTGGTAATTTTCTATTTTCCTTGAATTTCCACCCAAACATGATCTAAATTAATATTTCATTCAATTTATTAATTTAAATAATAAAACAATTCATTTCATGCAATTTGGTCACTTTTTGACATTTTACCAATTTACCCTTAAAATATTACTTTTATTCAATTTAGTCCTTGAACCTAAAACATGCAAATTGGCCATTTTAATTAAAACTCATGCTAGTTTAATAATAATTTATTTTCCTCCTCCTCTCCATTTCACATCCTTAACGTATAATATGCTTATATGTAACATTATGCATAATTCCATCATTTATTTATATATTAATTCAAAGTTATCCACTTGAGTCATAGTCACTAAATTATTTATATCTTGAGCTACGGAACATCGAATTAAGATCTGCTAAATTCCTAGAAACTATACTCACATATCTTCTTACCATAAATTTTTAGAATTTTTTTAGCCAATAAGTACAGTTTATTCTTTAAATTTTCCCTAATTCACTATTTGACAATGTCGACCCTCTTCAATAAAAATTAATTATCTATTTGTACAGAATTTGGATGATGTTTTCGTTTATTTCTATTAAAATATACTCATTCAGGATTTTAAACATATAAATTTAAGCCTCTAATTATTTTTATTCAATTTTTATGATTTTCCAAAGTTAGAACAGAGGAACTCGAATTCATTCGACCTTGTCTCACAAAATTTATTATATCTCATGATTTACAATTTCATTACTTACACGTTTCTTCTATGAGAAACTAGACTTAATAATCTTTAATTAAATATTTTTTCATCCTCTAATTCAATTTCCACAATGTATGGTGATTTTCAAAATTAACCTACTACTGTTGTCCAAAAGCTGTTTTAGTGCAAGATGTTGATTACTAAATTTATAACTCCTTATTCCCTTTCTCTATAATATTTCCCATCATTTTCACTTATTTTCCTTCACTAATATATCAAGAACATAATACTTTATTTAAGAAAACTCTACTATAACATCATTACCATACTTTTTCAACAATAACAAACTTAAAAATATATTGAATTCTTGATGTTCTTACCTTATGCTATTGATTTCAATCTTTAACTTGATTTTCTCTCTCCTCCAGCTTCTATTTCTTGAATCTAACTTGACATTCTATCTTCCCATTATCTCCTTATCATTTTTCTCTCTTGGAAGCTATGGAAATTCTTTTGATTTTTAGGTGAAAATAGTGAATTTTTGGTGAAAGGACCAAATTGTAAAGAAAGCAAAACTTTCTTTCTTCTCTTCTCTTCTAACGTTGGTTGCATGGAAAGATGATGATCTTTCATCATCTTTCCTCCCTTTTATATTAATCATTTAATAATAAAATAATACTAAAAATCTTAATAAAATATTAATTAAATAACATTTATCTAATTAATTAATTAAAAATATCACAAACATCATCATTACCTTCTAGAATTCTCTCTCTCTAATTGACCATTTTGCCCTTTATAATCTTTTGAAATTCCATCCTTGAGTCATCACTTAATTTGGTAAAATTACAATTTAGTCCCTCAAAATTCTTCACCTTTTCAATTTTGTCCTAATTCATCCATTTTCCTTAGTTTCTAGATTATTCCACCCTTAAATATTTACACTATTGGTCCTTAAACTTTTTCATATTTATACTTTAACCCCTCAAATTTTGAGTATTTACTCTTGGGCAACAAAACTTTTCTCACTTTTGTAATTTAATCCTTTCTTGAATTAATATGTCATAATATACTTCCCAATGTTGACATAACTCAATATTACCCTTTTTATCACTTTATTTCCTTATTTTACTATATCAAGGATATTATCTTACTTTCTTACTGTAGTAATATTTGGGGTATTACAGGCAGAAGTTCCAATGGGTGAAAATGAACAGTTCATGAAGCCAACAAGAAACATAATCAGAGATTCGTTATATACACTATATGTCGAGCTTCAAAGAAAATAAATCATGAACTAGAATCAGAGGAGGAAAGAAAATATGGATGTTTCGATTTCGCTTAAACAAAAAAAGAAATCGAAAGCTCAAAGAAGGGGAAGCAAGAGTGCAAAGGAAAAATTTATTGGGATGATTTGGTGGAAGCAAGAAACGGGCCCTATACTCTAATAATTTTCTCGACTGAATGGGTTAAGATCTCTAAATTACCTACCAGACATGTTCAGCCAAACACAGACACATCATGGAGTTGAAGATGAGGAGGAAACTTTAGAGAATAAGAGTGAACAAGACCTCCCTAGAGAAGAAGAAGATGACTATGATGTGGTTTTCCAGCCGCAATATTATACACCAAAAGGACCCGTCATCCAAAGCCCAACTAGCCATGTACCTTCGACGAGTGGGAGCTCCCACCAAAGATATGGCACGAAAAAAGGGAAAGCATCGATAAGAATGAGGCGTTCGCCTCATTTTAATGATTCAGATGAAGATTGAAACTAAACTTTATTTTTGGATTGTATTAATTTTTGAATTATTTTTAATTTTTAACTTATTAGGAGTAGGAGTAATAGTAAACTACTATTTTTTCTATTGAAAGAAATTGTTTATGTAGGAACTGCACATGAAAGAAGTACAATAATTTTGAGCGTTCAACAAGCAAAGGAGTAAGCATCCACCAGTAGTTGACAGAATTACCACGATCAATCGAGTAACCTCTTTCCTTATCCTTAGAAGGGCTACACATTGAGAGTAATGTGTTTTCTAAAGTGTGGAGGCTAACATAGAAACCTTTGTTTGAAATTTTCATGCTTTTCTTTGATTTTTCTTGTCATTCGTGTGCTTAAGCTTGTAGAAATACAAGTAATTGTTTAGAAGCATGTACATAGGTTGATTGTATTTACAATAAATTTGGCATGAGAATAGGTGATTTTAAAATTTTTATTATTAGATTATTAAGTTCTATAAATTACATTGTAAATAGGTATTAAGCAATCGAATGTACCAAATGATATAGAGAATACAATGAAACGAGCACGCTAGTGTGAATGATAAATTGTTGAAGTTGTGATGGTAAATTGTTGAAGCTGTGATTATTTGGTTGACTAAATTTGTGAATATTGAGATACCTAAGGATGACCTAAGGCATTGTTTAGTATACACCCAGAGCCAAAAAGCTAACCCTATGTATCTTTAGTACCTATTTTGAGCTAGAAAACCCTTTTTGATGAACCTCTATACAAAACCTGAGCTAAAAATGATAATTTGTGCTTACCCTTTTCTTTGGTCTTAAATTGCATAATTATGAACGTTTGGCCATACATATTGAGGGTTAAGTAGATACATTATAGTGATTTTGTAAAAACAGAGTGATGGGAAATATTAGTAGAGTATAGTGATTATAGGTTAGCTTAAAAGTGCAAAAAGAAAAAAATTCAAAAAGAAAATTAAATGAGTAGAAAAAGTACGTAAGAAATTAAAGCAATTGTGAGTGAGGTATTGTCAAAAAGAAAGAAAAAGTGACAAAGTCACAATTATAGAAAAACTCGGTCATTATTGCATAAAAAATCGTGAGCTAGCCGTAGTTACCATATGATGCTGAAATTTCCTATAGGGAGACATAAGGAAGGTGAGAGAATGAGAAATAAGGCGGTGAGCAGGAAAGGGCCACTAAGGGGGTGAATAGGGGACAATATGATGTGTCAAACTATTTTCATGCTTAAAATTATTTGATGCTTACTATTCTTAAAATCCAAACCTGTCCTATGCCTCAGAACATTACAAGCTGAAAAGCCTTATGTGACCTAGGTAGGCTTATTCACACTTTGAAATCATACTAAATAATTGCATTTACGACTGTTTGTATTCTGCTAGGATAATCAAACTACTTGTATAATTTATTGACGGATTCCTTCATTTGATACCCTTAATGCTTGTATGTTTTGTAATATACTGAACTTAGATGTTTGATATCAAAAGTAGTAAGTCAGCTATATATCATGCCAAGATTATGTGTGAATATGAAATGCCAAGATTTGTAATATACTATACCTACTCAAGGGTCATCTTTTCATTTACTATTTTTGTTTGTTTTTCTTGAGGACAAGTAATGACTTAAGTGTGGGCGAGTTTAATCTGTCGTAATTCAGTTTAGCATATTAAACTAGTTTTCACGTTTTAGGAGCTTGAACATAAAGAATTTTAGTTAAGTATTAATTACATTTTTATAAGTTTAGTTAAGTTTAATAAAGTATGTAATTTGAGTATTTTATTGACCTTAGAGGCCGAATAAGGCCTAAGGGTGAGCTAATACACTTTGTGAGTGTACAGGAGACCATTAGAAGGCATGCTAACTTGATATTGGTTGTTATGTTGCAACACGGAGCATTGGACGTCACAACATAGGAAGCAGAGTAGAAGAATTCCAAGACTACCTTCAATGTCACGACACAGCCTGAGGATGTCCCCTGAAGACACCCTGAAGATGAGCATACTACCCTCGATGTCACAACAAAGGACTTGGTGTGTCGCGACATCACCTCTGTACGGGAAATAATTACAACCCAAGGGCATTTTGTTCTACACAATCAAATTCTATATACGGGGACGGTAGCTGACCTAGGGTTAATAATGACGGTCACTCTAAAGTCTATAAATAGGCTTGTTTAACAAATGTGATGGACACCTTTTTATCTTGTATGATTTTCTCTTTAGATTTAGTCTTTAGTTTTTCTCTTTTCTTAGGGTTTATATTTTATTTCCGTTCTTTTTTTTTTTACTTTTGTGGGGAAATCAGATTTAGGAAATATTGTCAAACTCTGTGAGGATTCTGCGCTTAATTTTAATACAAATTAGACTTCTTCTAAACTCTATTATCTTGAATTACTTTTTATGTTTATTCTCTTTATCAATTTTATATTTTTTATCATATCCATGAGGAACTAATCCCCCTATGGGGGATTAGCGAGTGGAGGTATGGTTAATTAACTGTTTTGTAGGGGTTCTTAGCGGATCAGCTATTCAAGAGAGGAAGAACCTAAAACCCTAGGCCTGACAACCCTAGGAAGTCATTAAGGTGGGAATTAACCTAGATTTTGTATAGTCTATCCGTAAACACCTTAACCTTGAACCGATCTGGACTGTGAGGTCGAGAGATAAGTAGTTCTTGTCGACTCAATATGTCAGTGGAAGATCAAAAGATTCTACTAGGATATTAACTAGTTGACTGAACAAGAAAACTTAAGATAATAGTTGGTTATGATTACTAAAGCGAGCTAATCACCTATGCCCAGATTTGATACATTTTACTCTTTGATTTCTCGTGCTTTGTTTATTTCCTTACTTTCTTTTAGTTTTATTTTTAGTATAGTTTACCAAAAGTTTTCTTTTAATTCTTCGTACTATAATCCAATTAAGGTGTTAATTAGATCCATTTATGTTTAGATTAAAATTAATTTAGTACTCGCCTCCCTTGGATACGATACTTAGAGTACTCACCTACTCCATTGTAACTATATTACAACCTGACTCGTATACTTGTGGATATCGTCGTTTATATCTTTTGTATAGGATTTCTACTCTAGACGTTTGTACGTCCAGAGGCAGTCAGCGATGAGTCCATTGTATAGAGAAGTGTAAAGTAGAGATGTAACTTTGACCCACTATGGAGGTCGAATATGTGGCTACTTCTGAGGCTACCAAAGAAGCAATAATTCTTCGAAAGTTCCTTACGGATCTTGAAGTCATTACTGGTATGGAAAAGCTGTGGTACTGTAACAGTGTAGATATGGCTAAAGCTCAAAGAAACCACATAAGGACAAAAGACATTGATACAAAGTATCATAAGGGAGATGGTAATGTTTAATGGAATATTGGATCTAGTCAAATATCGTATCTGAGGACAAACCCCGGGGATTCGTTTTACCAAGACTCTACTAGCTAAAGAGTTCTCTGGGAAACATATGAAGGGGCACAAGAATGCGAAACATAACTCATCTACTTCTCTAGGACAAGTGGGAGATTGTTGGATTGGTGTCCTAAGTGTAGTAGTTTTTTTCAATGTACAATGTACACTTGTAATTTTTTCGAACAGATTTTCTAATAAAACAAATTCATTGATTACATTAATATACTTTGTATAATTTTCCTCGTATAGTTTTTGCATGCAAATCAAAATGGAAGTAAATGTTGCTCATTGGTTGTACAATGTTTAAATTGATACTAAGCGGTATTACGTGGCCAGATCGTAGTACGAAAAGATAACTTGTATTAGTAGACGAACCTAAGCATATTTTTAGCTTAATCAGAAATGAGAAAACCAATTGAAAGAGTAATATTTCATCTATAAAGTCTAATTGGAGAGATGTTTTGTCTTGGGCATCAAAGCGGATGACTCCCAGAAGATAAAGACATAGATGTGACTAACTAGACTAACAGTACATCAGGCTAGAACCAAGAAGAATAGATCCTGAATCTTTTTTATGGATTTATTCACTTCTAACTTTCATAGTGTGGCGTACATAAATACTGAGTGGATGACGGACTATGTATGTATGACTCATACACTTTAACGTAAGTAAAAGCATGAGTTCAAATAGATACAGAATCAAAAGTTGGTGCATTGGGTGTATGACTTCTATAGTATGTAGCATTATTTAAACAGTGGAATTCATAGCCTGAGACATGGGTAAATGATATCCTCTCATTGACATTACATGGTTGATGTAATGTCCATCTTTCTGATGGATGACTTGATCAGTATTTTATAGTGATTAACTTTTCATGGAGGAAGTTGTAATGGTTACCATGAGATAAAATAAGATAATATTGGGAGAGCATGTATTATCCCAAAGAGATCAAGCATATCTGATGGTAACACACTTATGACAAGGTCATTGGACGGACACTGAATAGTTGCTTTCGTAATGGTATGTCGTTAGGGAAAGCTCAGTCACAATACGATAGTGGAATGACCTATAATTGTAGAAATAATTTTAGATTTAATCCATCCTCCATTGGATATGATCCTCTAAATACTTACCGGTGTTCCATTGTAACACTTCTATATTACAATTTGACTCGTATACTTGCGGGCACCGTTGCTTTAATTTCATATCTCTTTGCTACATTACTTCCATTCCAAACGTTCGTATATTTGGCAACGACCATTGGTCCTTTGTACAAGTTTCGCCTATGAATATTTTTTCTAGCCGCATAAGAGATTAAATAGTTGGTAAAAATTTCAACAATCAATAAGTTTGAGAGTTGAAACATAGTACAAAGTTGAAAGATTTTTAGCATTTAACAGGGGAAATGACAAATTATTTGCCGAAGAATATTCTATAATGATGACATCGATTTATAAGTTGAATCAATGGCCTTCAACCCTAGATACTTGAGAAGTGAATGTCTTGCAACTTACAATCCCTCCTTCTAAGTGATACAATTAACATAAATCTTCTTATAATCTCTCTTTAAATTGTCACAGAATTAACAGAGACAAAAGAAAATCTACTCCACCACCAGTGGAACCCAACTGCTTCCTTCGAGTCAGTTATCAAAGCAAAAACCCAATAAAAGCAATTGCCACGAATCTAACCAATACTCAGGTAGAGGCTTCTTTTTTCTTTATTAATTCTCAATGTTTTAATATATTCCAACTTAAAAATATTTCATATTCAAATAGATTGTATCTTATCTTTCACGTTAATCTTTTCTTAAATTGAAATCCAATATTTCTTAAAGTTCTTGTTACCACTTCAAATGTTAAATGAACCCAAAAAATGGAGAAATTATTTTATGGACCCCTCCCACCACATCATCCATAACACCTTTTCAATTATTTAATGATACTTTTGCAATTTTTCATGTCATTGACACAATTTTGATAATTTTTTACCCCAAACCCTGAATTATGAACCTTGAACCCCAAGCTCAAAACTCTAAACCCTAAACTACAAACACAAAACATTAAACCCTAAATTTTAAATCTTGAATGGGTTCGAGATTCAAGATTTAAGATTTAAGATTTAGGTCTAAGTTTAGGGTTTGGGTTTAAGTTTGAGAATCTTGAATGGGTTCGAGATTCAAGATTTAAGATTTAAGATTTAGGTCTAAGTTTAGGGTTTGGGTTTAAGTTTGAGTTTGAGTTTAAGGTTAAGGTTTGGGTTCGAGGTTCGAGGTTCGAGGTTCGAGGTTCGAGGTTCGAGGTTCATGGTAAAAAATTACCAAAATTAAGTATCAATGACAAGGAAAAAATTTTTTAAATGTCATTAAATAATTGAAAAAGTACCATAGATGATTTGGTGGGAAGGGTGCATAAAATAATTTCTCCAGAAAATAGAAAAAAGACATAGGTTAAAAGTGATGAAAGAACAAAGAAGGTGAATTGAAATAGAAAGAGTGAGCTTGAATTTTTGATGACATGTAAGAGTTATTTTTATGTTGCATTATATTATTGGATAAAAATCATGACTTATGTGGTAAGAAGAATCGACCTAATAATTTATCCTAAATCACCTTTCCTAGTATTACTATTTGTAGCTTGAACAACATTTACTAAAAATATAATAAGGTTTTCAATCATATAACATAACTCCTAACAAATTTTATATGAAATTCGGTAATTTTCATAAGGTACCCTTTTAATGAAAATTGATTATCTTCATTTGCAAAATTCAAAAGTGGCTTCCCTTTTGTTGGAAGGAGGTGGAAAAGAAATAATCTTTGGGAAGGAATTGTATAATGAAAACACTTGTATTGTACTTTAGTGTCTTTTACTCTCTTACTATGCTTCATCACATACAACTCTTTATATAGTAGTTGTAAGTGACTATTGGTTTCAATACATTCATGTATCCTAGTTAAGTACATTCATGCATGACTACTAGATTCATCCACTCTAAATACATCCATTAAATAAATACATGTAAGTAAATGAGAAAATATATTCTAGAATATTCAAATTATAATAACTAACACTTCCTCTTAATTTGAACTTTTCTTGATTACGCCAAGTTTTTCACACATTCTTCGAAAATCCTCAACCTTAAGAGATTTTGTAAAAATATCTGCCACTTGATCTTGAGCCTTCACAAACTTAAGCTCCACTTCTGTCTTAGATATATGCTCCCTAATAAAATGATATTTTGTGTCTATATGTTTGCTTCGATAATGGAACATAGGATTTTTCGCAAGTGCTTGTGCAGACTTGTTATCAATACAAATTTCGGTTGCTTCTTCTTCTAGAAAGTGAAGTTCTGATAGCATGGCCTTTTGGAAGTTCTAATAACTCCCAAGTATTTTTTTTCTTAATGGATTTTATTTTTTCATCCATGGCCAATCTCCATCTTCCATCCCTCAGAGCATCATCGAAGTTAAGTGGCTTACTATCTACAAATAGATAAAATAAGTCATTAATAACTTCAGTAGCATCATAGAAGTAATAGATACTTCTCATTTTTGAGGTCTTTCACTTGAGCTTTCTTTGGAAGTTGCTTCATAGATTGGAGAAGATGAATATGAATGAGTCACGTCTTGCACCGATGCCACAATATCTTGTTCTTCCAC
Source organism: Gossypium raimondii (assembly GCF_025698545.1). Lineage (NCBI taxonomy): Eukaryota > Viridiplantae > Streptophyta > Magnoliopsida > Malvales > Malvaceae > Gossypium > Gossypium raimondii. Next base: position 11,320,980 of record NC_068572.1, on the reverse strand, counting down.
AAAATAAGGAAAGAAATCATAATATTGTTCTTCTTGTGCCTTCCAGTTCCAACTTGTTTATCGAACTAAAATCTCGGCTTATAATAATCTACCCATTGCTTGGATTGTACAACTTGTAGCCTTTGGAATTTGAGTCATAGCTAATGAAAATATATTTTGAACTTCAATCGTCAAGCTTTGATCTATCTTGGTTGGATACATGTGTATAGGCAATGTTGCTAAACACTCGTAGATGTCTAACACTTGGCTTTCTTCCACTTCATGCTTCTTAAGGTTTTAGACCATTCACATTCTTTGTTGGCGAGTGGTTGGACAAGTAAATTACACAAAAAACAACTTCGGCCCAAAATTCCTTGGGCATATTATTTGCCTTCTACATACATTTAGCCTGTTAAGAATAATTATATTTTTTCTTTTTGATATACCATTTTGTTATGGCGATCTAGACACTATTAAATGATGATAAACTCTATGTAGTTTACAAAAATCATTGAATTCATTAGAAGTGAATTCGCCTCCTCTATTGTACATTAAAGATTTTATCTCATAGCCACTATCCTTTTCAAAAAGAGCTTTGAAATTTTTAAATGCAACAAAGGCTTTAGAGTTTTGTTTTAAGAAGTAAACCCAAGTCTTTATACTATAATCATCAATAAAAAAAAGTATTTACTTTTACCAATAATGTCAGATTGATTGGTCCATACACATCGATATGAATAAGTTGAAGAAGCTCGATTGCTCTTGATGTTGCTTCTTTTAGAAAGCTTGATCTTCAATGCTTGCCTAGGAGACACACTTCACACAATTGATTAGGATGGCTAATAGTCGACATTCCTGTAACCATCTTCTTTTCTCCAAGAACTTTGAGTGCTCTAAAATTCAAGTAGCCAAACCTCATGTGCCAACACCATGTTTCGTCATTCACACTAGCCTTCAAGGACTTTACTTCAATTTTCTTGAGATTCAACATAAACATTCTATGGTTCAACATAGATACTTTAGCAACCAAGTTGGCATACTAATCTCTTAGACAAAGGCAATAATATTTCATGTCAATTTCATAACCCTTTTCAAGGAGTTGTCCTAAACTCAAAATATTGCTTTTTAACTTGGGAACATAGTAAACCCGGTAATAAGGCTATGGCTACCATCCTTTAGAGAAAGTAGAATGCTATCTTTCCCTTGGATTTAGACTTTCGAAGAGTCTCCAAATGAAATATTGCCTCTTACCTTCTCATCAAGCTCCACAAAGGCCTATTTGCATCTGCACATGTGGTTGCTTGCTCCATTGTCAAGATACCATATGCTTGTATCATCATTTTCTTCATTCTTGAGTGTTAGCAATAAACTTGGCTCTTCCACATCTTGTTGACCTTTAATGAATTTGACATTTTCTTCATTTTCGATGGAATCATTTTGGCATTCCTCAGAAAGATTGTCAAATTTATGACAATTATAACATTCAACATTAGACTTGTCATAGCTCCTTTCATTCAATCTCCGATAATTACCTCTTCCTTTTATGCGGTTTCTAGTTAATGGGCTCACATTATCATTGTTGCTATTTTCAAAATCACCTCTTCCACGTCCTCCTTAGCCATAACCTTATCCTCATCTGAGTCCACGACCTCGACCTCTTTGATTCTTTTTTTCTTGGAAATATTTTAAAGATACCTTAACTTTAAGAGCTTGTTCTAAGGACTCATTTTGCCTCCTCTTGAATTTTTCTTCTTTTGCTTGCATCTCACCCATTACTTGTTCAATAGTCATAAAGTCTAAATCTTTTGAATCAATGAAACAAACCACATAATCAAACTTTGGAACCAAAGAACAAAGGATCCTTTCAATCACGTGAACATCTTTTAAATTTTCTCCATATCTCTTCATTTGATTGGCAATAGCCAAAACCCTTGAATAATAATCTAAAATTGACTCGAATTCCTTCATTCGCAAAGATTCAAACTCACCTCGTAATATTGGAGTCGAACCTTCTTCACTTTGTCAACTCATTGGAGAGAATTTTGTAAAATCTCTCATGCTTCCTTTACGGTGTTAGCATTAGCCACTTTTACAAACATCGATTCATCCAAGCATTGATGGATGAGGGCTTGTTGATCCTTCTTCCTTTTCCTCACCAATACATTCTTATCTTTTTGTGACAATGATGCCTCATCTTGAGGAGAATCAGAACCATTTTGTATGGCCTTCCAAACATCTTGTGAGCCAAATAGGGCCTTTATACAGAGGCACCAATTTTCATAGTTGTCTTTTGTAAGACGAGGAAATTGAAATGGAAAAATTTCATTGTTGACTATCTCATTTTACTATCGAACCAAACTCTTGATACCACTTTGTTGGAAGTAAGTGGAAGAGAAGTAATCTTTGGGAATGAATTTTATAAGGAACACGCTTGTATTGTACTTTTAGTGTCTTTTACTCTCTTACTATACTTCATCACATACAACTCTTTATTTAGTAGTTGTAAGTGACTATTGGTTTCAATAATTCATGTATTCTGGTTAAGTACATTCATGCATGACTTCTAGATTCATCCACTCTAAATACATCCATCAAATAAATACATGTAAGTAAATGAGCAAATATATTCTAGAATATTCAAATTATAATATCCTCGCCCTTAATCTTGTTAAAATTAGACTCAAGATTCAATAATAATGATAAATTAATGTAGATTATTTCTTTAATCCATAACAATAGAAAAACTTTTTCAAGAAGACAATTTTTATTCTCATATATTCGTATAAATTGAATTCATCATCTACCAACCCTTAGTTCTAATAAAAAATCATATTTATTATCACTTAATATAAGATAAAATAAAATCTAATAAAGTTACCTATCAAATAAGATGATGATGGGAAATTTCATAACTTTTCAATTTTCTCCTAAATAATTTCTAACTAAATTCTATAAAATTTATCAAAAGAATTGTATTCCAAATCAAAAGGAGTTATTACATACTTTAATCTTTCAAGTATAATGCCAAAACCTTAACCTTCGCTTTTTCTTTTCTCCTCTCTTTTTTCACTAAAATTTCTTTTCTCAAATGTTTTTTTCTTTTCTCTCTCTCTCTCTTTGGTGTTTAAGAAAACTATGATAGATTTATTCCTTTTCTCTTTAGGGTTTCTTTTATTCTATTTGTTGGAGTAGATTAATGACTTGGATAAAATATTTGTTTGCAATGAGTTTGTTTTGCTATTACGTAGACACTACTCTAAAAATTGGGACAGAGGTGGGTTAAGAGTTTTTATTTTTTACATTTTGGATTTAAAAATTATTTTAAAATTTTAATTATAAATATTGAGAACTAAAAATCATTTCACCTTTTTGTAATTGCCCATTAATAACTCTTGAAAACAAAAGTTATTTTTAATTTAATATAATTTGTTTAAATGATTATCTGTTTACGTGAAGCAAAGCAAGAATAATAAAATTATTTTTTTAAAGCAATAGCAAATTACTTAAAATAAAAGAGGAAGGTTGAGAATATATATTTAAATTTAAATAAAAGTTTTCAAAATAAAAATCTCAATTTGGATTCATTGGTTTTGCAACAATAATTTTTATTTTCTTTGATACATTTGTTATATTTTTTATAAATTAATTATGGTAATGGACTAAACATTTAGTAATCAATCTCTCTCTACTTTTTAATAATAAAATAAAGGTTATTAATTAATTTTTATTAACAAACAATCCTAAAATGAGTGTCTAAGATTTAATTAATTAATAATAGTACTAGAAATTAAAATGGCTTAATTTTAACTCACAAAACATACAAGCATGGTTTATTTAAATTAGGTTATATATCTACATAGCATACTTCGACATACATACTATTTGCCATTAACAATTATAGATAAAACAAATATTTGAAGTTATCAAATATTATATTCATATTTAACAAACTTGAATATTTGTGATTAAAGCAAAATATATATATAAATATCAAATAAACAAAAAAAAAACAATTAGATATCAAAAGTTCAAAATTCGTTTGACTATCAAAAAAGAGCTTATCAACACATGTAGAGAGAAGCACAAAAAAAATTGTTAAATTTGTCACCCTTCAGCTAAAATCAAACTTAAAAACTTATATAATTGTATTCAGACCCTTTTTTAAGGTGAAAATCTCGCATCTAAATGGAAGTTGACATCGTCAAAAGGACATAGTTTCAACAAATTGGAAAAGGGCTACCGAGACAATGGCGATGACCCGACACGTTAGAGCTGGCAAAATGCACTCATATGCGGAATTTCTTCTCCTTTGTACTCCACAACTCGGTTTCTTTGTCTACATCATTACAGAGCTTTAAACACCTAAAAAAGAACCTTAAATAACTTTATGAGAAACAAAGGAAAATAAAAACATAAAAACTAACACTAAAACATGCAAATTACGAAATGAGAAAATAAAAATAAGAAAACATAGAGGCAAGCTAAAAACTATAAAACATCCAAAAAAATAAAATAAAATAACTTAAGAAACTAAGTGTGGGTTTGGATGGGTGGTGTGATGCATCTAACTTACTTCTTATCTCATGCTACAGTATTGCTATAGTATCTAATTTCACCACCACCACTGTTTTTACACTAACCACAGGTAAACACACCACCCATCTAAACTCACCCTAAGCAAAAGGTAAGTAAACAACGACAAATATGAATCTCTACGGAGGACTCATTATTTTGAAGTTTATCTCACAACAATGTGAAGGTATGATTAAAATTCTTGAAGATATTAATGATAAAATGAATAAATGTGATTGATTACCCATGAATTGAAGAAAAATTGTGTACCACGTCAACAATCTCATAAGTATGTTATAGAAGGTTATCAATAATGTTTTGGAGTCAAGGATATGGTCATCATCTAACTACTTGTCATATTTTACGGTTAATCATTGAGGTTGAAGTTCAGATTGAAGGCATACTATCTAAAAAAAGTATTGTGCAGAAATTTGTTAAAATTGATGATGATAAAGAATTGCATGTGTCAGCATGTTCAAATATAAAAAGTACAAGCTATAATTAAAAATACAAAAAAAATCTCTTACTTGATGATATATTTTCTTAAAAATGAAATCACTTTGATGAATTAGACTAACAGATTAAGGTGGTTAACATCTTTCAAGTTGAAGAACCATTGTGACTTAAATATTTTGTACATGAACTTAGTTTCATGCTCTAGCGAACAAGGATATGCCACTAGCAAAAAAAATTGGTATAGATACTCTTCAAGGCATGCTCTAGTGAACAAGGGCTATGCTCCAATAAAAGTGCATTAGATATTGATCATTGTCATGTCCTCTAGCCACATGATAGAGCGAGACAACTCCTCTACTCCAACGAATTGACATGGCAATATTTCAATCGTTATTTTTTTTATTAAAACATTTAATTGGGTTTATTTTTTTACTTTAAGCTTGTTTAGCCTAATCCATTAGGTGTAGGGGGAAACTTATTTTTTTTCTATTAAATAGGCATGTAGCCTCCTTTTTTGTAAATACAATCTTGGAACTTTGAATTTTATTGAGGTAAGAATTGAAAGAATCTTCTCTTCTTCATCTTAGATGAATTATGCCAATATTAAGTGTTTATCTTGTAAATCTTGATTACTTGATAATATCCATATAGCTAATAGGTTAATATCTTATTTCAATTGATATTATTTATTTTTACTTCAAAATTCAATAATCTTATTCTTCAAAACTTGTTCCTAGACTAGCCCGGAGTTATTTTCGGTTAATTGTTTCTGGATTTTGCATCAATTATTTCTTGAAATTACTTTTATGTGATATTTGGAATTTTAGAGGAAAAGGAATGAAATGAAAAAAAAAATAGAAATAGAAAAGCCTTCTTGGGCCTATATGAATTTTGTTCTAAAAGATAAAAAGTCCAGTTTCATTAGCTCTATACATCAATGGTTATAGGAGGCTACAATCGTAAAATTATTTGAAGACGCCCAAAGGCACTGCTGGGCTCTATTTTCTAGCTCCTATCAATCAATAATATGATAATCAAATTTTAGCAAATGACTTTTGCCTCTCTCCGCCGTAATTCCCTCGAATCTAGGGTTAGTATCGAAAAATTTTCGAGGTAAAATTTGCGAATCTTATTTTATTATCTTAGTTGAATTTTTTTTTAAATTAGGTTTACTAAAATTTTAGTCAAATCAAGTAAAATTATTTGAATTAAATTAAAAATAAATATGTCAATTTAAAGTATTGTTATAGTATAAGTAATTTAATGCTAGAGCACAAAAATTTGAAACGATATATGTTTAAAACCCTTTCAAAGCAAAGTAAGAGAAAAAATATATTTTAGTATGTTAATTAGTAACTTATTTGTTTAGATTCTCAAAATTATTGTTTTAGACTTTTAATTTTTAAACATTTTTAAATATATTTTAATTTTCTTTAGAATTTTTAATTTATCATATTTTAAATTTTTTTAAAATTTTGGAATTTTTATAAATATTTTGAATATTTAAAATTATTTTGAATTATTTTGGGTGTTTTTGTTGAAAGACCAATTTTCTCATTTTCAAAATTAACAAGGACCAAAGAGTTATTTACATCAATATGTTATTCAAGTTATTTGAATCATTCGAGGTATTCGAATTGTAAAACTCAACTAGACTTGAACTTGAAAAACCGAGTTACTTATTCAAGTTGACTAAAACAATTGAATAACTCAATTTGATTTTTTTGAGTCGAATCGAGATTTACTCACCCCTACTGAAATCAATGTTAAAATTATATTTATACCAAAAAAATTTAAAGTAATTCATATATTTATGTATTATAATCATATTTAAAATATTTTATATTTTTATAAATTTTGATATATTAATAATTCATGCTATTTAAATAGTATATATGTCATTTTTATAAGTTTATAGGTTAAAAAGCCCTTAAAAGGAAACGAAAAAAAAATCAATTGAGCTCCTAAATTAAATTCACACCTAAGCATCTCTATCAAAGATTTTTGTCTTTTAACAACATTGGTCATTAAATTCAATTGGTGAACTAACTAGATGGTCAACATAGTAGCTTCTAATTGAATATTATATTTTCTCATAAAATTATAAAAATTAAAAATAGTAAAAAAATAGTAAAATTGAGATATACTTACAAGAATTATAAAAATCATAAAAATTTATAAATATTATAAAATTTTAATAAATTATAAAATTAATAATATATATACAATATTTAAAATTTATAAAAATTCACAAAAACTTATAAATAATATCATAATTTTAATAAATTATAATAAATTAGAAAAATTAGGAATTATAAAAATCATTTAAACCCTAAAATCATAATTAACACATGACATTAGACCAACTATTGTATAATGTAAATAATCTTCAAATCGCTAGGGTCATTTTCATGTTGAATAAAATGTTCTCGATATTTCACAAATAAAAGATAATTTCAAGACCTCACCATTTTATAGATAAATTATTAGTTTTATTTTTAAAATTTGTCTCCAATTTTTAAGTACAATACATTAGTTTGGACCTTGACAAGTTGAAGATTGTTTGCTAAGTATTGTATGATCTAAGTATTTTGGTACAATTAGATGCTATCAACCCAAAATTTAATTATCTAACTATTAGTAGATATCATATTGAAATATTTTGACTAGTTGATGAGTTCGTTTGATTCAATTAAATAGATCATTAAAAAAATTAAAAAAATAAAAAATCGGTTCAATTGCTTGGTTGCTAGGTCAAACTGCCTAATGGATTTCTTTAGATCGATATCCTTGCCAATTCCGATCCAATCGGTCAACTGACTAGTCCAATTAAATTCAACAACATTGCTTCTAGCGATTATTCTTATTATTCAATGATTAGTCTAATGTCGCATGTTCATTTTGATTTTAGGGGTTTAATCTCCAAAATGATGAATCAATAAATGACTTTTATAATTTTTAATATTTTATAATTTTATTAAAAATATAATATTTTGTATTTATTACAACTTGTTAGAGTTTTATAATATTTATAAGTTTATATCAATTTTAATGTTTAATAATTTTTATGATTTTTAATATTATTTATAAGTTTTATTAATTTTTATAATGTAACGATCCGATTTTAGGTGATGTCAACAAATGCAATTTTAAAACCCCATTTTCGTAAATCAGTCTATAAGGATCAAATAGAAAGATTTTCAAAGTTAGTATGAAAAATATTAAAGACCTGTTAAGTAATTTAACTAAGAAAATTGTTAATTAAAACTCGAAACAAAATTGTAAAAGTCTATTGACTATTGAATTTTAAATTTGAAAATGCTTGGGTACCAATACTAACAATTAGTCAAAGGACCAAATGGTTATTCAACCATTAAATTGAAATGAGATATTGGAATTTGATGGTAATCCACTCACTTGTAATTAATAAGGTTAACTAATGGATAATTATCATTAACATATGTTTAAATTAATTAAGAAAGTTTAACTAAGCCTTAATCCTTAATATAAATAGCCAAAACAACATTCTCATCCATCCCTTATGTTTAGCCGTCCATGCCTTAAGAAGAAGAAAGAAAACTCTTTTGCTTTCTTTTTCAATTTGATCCAAATTATTAAGGTAATCAAGCATTTTTCTTTAAGGTTTTATAGATTCATAATCCATTAAGCTTAATCTAGCTAACCTAATGTTTAGATTTTGAAAATTTTAAGTTTATACTAACTTGTCATTTATGAAGTTTGTGAGATTAAAGCTTGAAATTAGTAGATATGTAATTGTTAAGTTTAGATGTAGTTAAAATTGTATTAGAAGCTAGTGAGTTTTGTTTAAAATTGAAAGTTTAGTTAATTTTTACATTAGAGACTAAATTGAATAAATTGAAAATTTTCATTAAATTATGCTATAGATTAAAAGTGTAAGGTCCCTAATGAAAGGATATGAAATCAGATTTAAATTCGATGTTAAATATCAAAAAAATGAGTATTTCGGATATAATAACTAAAATGAATAAAATGCAAAATATGATTTATTATATGTTTTCATGTGAATGAGTGAAATCTAATACCATGTTTATAATTGAATTATCAAACGTAGCTAAAAATTACGTTGGGAGGTCTCGAGAGAAAGAAAAGACGAGAGTCGTAGACGAGTAATGGATACGGTTTGTACTTTCATGATTTGAGTTCAATATATATACATATATGATTTGTTACAAACTAGCTTCTTTGAGGTAAGCATTCTACTTGTCTCATGATTTGGTTTATGTGAGATGTTATGAAATGTTGTGGATTGAATAGTAACAAGCATGGTAAAAATGAGTATGATATGAAATTATGATATGTGATAATGAATATGTGTGTGTGTGTGTGTGTGTGTGTTTGTATCATTAGTTACCCTATTAACTGTCTTGGGTAGAGTTGGACATAGTTGACATGCCATAGCATTTGTGTACGAGATTATACTTTGTTTTATAACGATGAGGAGTGGAGTGCATATTATACTTCAGACGTTCTGATGAGGTGCGAAGGACACTTTACTTCGATTTATACCGATGAGGCATGGAGCGCAATTTATACTTCAGACGTTCCGATGAGGCACTAGGTGCCAGATATATTGGTATGATGGTTGGATAATCTGTGTATTCGTCTTAAGTCCATGTCCAGTTAATAGGGACCATAAAACATGAACTTTCTAAATGAATAGTTGATGTGAAATGTTGGTGAAAAAAACGAAATATCATGTATATATATGTAATGTGACAAACGACAGCATGTGAAATATCATGAGAGCCGGTTTAAATGAGCCTAATGGCCAATATAGATATGAAACGAATGAATAGATTCGATAACGAAATGAGAAAATTAAATGGATAAGTGATATACTATGTAATAAAAGTGAATGTGATGTGATGATAGAAACATAATATGATATATTCATATGTTTTTTTTCCAAATGAGATAGGGCCTGCATTTTGGTACACGAGCCTTGAATGGAAATTGAAATTGTTGAAAACTAATCATGTTTTAATTGTATTCTTAACATACTATTATTAATCTATTACTAATTTAAGACATGAAAGTACCACTGAGCTCTATCACTAAATATAACACCCCTTACCTGACCTGATCACCAAGTTTGAGCTGCGAGATGCTACATAAATTGCCAGAGCAACTATAATCAATTAGGTAGCATTTAACCATTCACACATGTAATTAAGTATCAAGCACATTCCAATTATGTTATACAACCATTTCCGAGTCTCATACGAGCTTACAAAAGCTCTTTTGTTAACCCAAGCATCAAGCAGGATCAAATTGTAAAGTTTTAAAAATATCAAACCAACGTCGTGACTTTGTAATTCTCACATCGTGACGCCGCCAACATAGTAAGTCATGTCGCAACTTCAGGCATAACAATGTTGCAACGTCACTTATTGTAGGCCGACACTACGACGTGGAAAATTGGGTGTCAATACGTGTCCCCTATTTTGGTCAAAATATGTATGTGGTACCTAATTCAAACTTCTAACTAAACATTTATATGACAATTAGCCTTTCACTATTGGAAAAAATCCAGTTCGAAAATGGTTTTCTTGCACAGTGGAAAATAAAAATTTTAGAAATCGATCCGATTTGTGATATTTATAGCAATAAATCCTTTACCGAACGACCTTCTCCATTATTCTTGTACGATAAACTACTTCGAGTGTGGGCTCGAACGACTCAAATCAAACACAAAACTAGAAATAGTTTTCTTTACTTTCAATGTAAAGGCAAAATCTTTTCTCAATAGAAACCAACTTGATTGTTATTCTAGAAAATAGATTTAATATTTAGATAATAAATTCTCACTATTTTCGGCCAGAGTAACAATATCTTAAAGTTGTATTTTTTAGCCCTACCTGTGCTATTTATTTATAAGGAGAAGAGGTAAAACCTTTGTTGAATTGTAAAAGTCTATTTCAATTGAAAAAACATACTCCTAGCCTAACAAGGAGTAGGTAAGGAGGAAACCCTAGTTAAATAAATTAGGGTTCGTCACCCCTCTCTTAAACATGAGGGGTTTTGGGCTTCTCCCATATTGGGTCCATGTCAGGGTTGTTCATAAGTAGTTTTTAGACTTTTAACCTAGTACTTTATAATTCGATCCAACCCGATATTTATTTTTCTATTTCCCAAAATAAACATCTTAAATTAATTTTCATTAAATAATTTTCTCAACGCAATTCTAATTTCGTTAAAATCATGACGAATTTACTTTAAAAAATCTATGAGAAAATATATTTAATATTTCTACATTCAACGATTTACTATGCACAGAATGATTTTTTTCCATTTTCAAACTTCATTTAATTCGAAAATCATAAATTCATTTTCAAGTCATTTTCATTTTGGAGACAACCATATTCATTTCCAAATGTTTCACATTTCTCCATTTTTACCATTTCTATTCATTTGATTCAACGTGCAATTCATTTCTAGTTTCAACAAGCTAGCGTAGGGATTAATTGGACATATGCAATTAGGGCTCAAATTATTCATAATTAAGTTCCAATTTTTTTCTATTGATTATAAACTCATTTAGTCATGAAGTCATTCTACTATAGTATCATGATTGAGTTTTCCCCAAGGACATACCATTACGAAAGCAACTTAATCCTTAATCTCTTTGGGATAAATCTGTTCTCCTAATATGATCCTATTTTATCTCATGGTAACCATTACATCTTCCTTCATGAAAAGTCAATTCCTATCAAATGATAATCAAGTCATTCATCACAAAGACGACCGACGTGTGACCATGTTTACTTTTCATCAACCATATAATGCCAATGAGAGAATATCATTTACCCATGTCTCGGGTTATGAATTACATTGTTGTCAGTGTTACTACATACTGTAGAATTCATATACCCAAGGCATATGTAATGCCCTTAACCTGATTTGATTCGCCAAATCTGGATCTCGAGTATTACATCTCCATTACAGGATTACACAAAAACAAAACATAAAAATTTTCAACATTTACATCTTATTTAAGAATTCTGTTCCAACTGATTTACAACTAGATGTATTGTAAATACTTACAACCATTGTACAAGACTTCAACTAGCGATGACTTACAAGCGAATATCATAACTTAATTACAATGTTCCATTTGTTTGATCCTTTAGTGATAATACTTACTAGAATTGTGCTACCAACACGTTCTATATGCATAATAGCCCATCCTACCACCCTTGGCATATCCTGGGTGTTGCCTCTCCTGGCGCAAACCCAAATTTGCTTACATGTGACACAATACACAGAGGTAAGTTTGTGAGAACTTAGTGAGTTAAACTTCATTTACCTGTATTGTCTCAGTACAACGCATCTAGTGATTTCATTATCATCTCATTGTACTCCGTTCTTCCACTTGACTTTGGAGAGTACCTTTCCTTTTCCTATCATAGATGTCATACCTTACTTTGTGACCATGCCTAACCCTTAGCATCTTTAGTAAACTACTAATGTTCTTCACCCAACCTTTTCGTGGTTCCTTAATTGTTCTCATACTGGAACCCATACCTACAAAACATTTTTGATCGAGTTGTTCTTCTGTTCTACTTGGTTCGTACTATGAATTTGCCATATTCCCTAGCACATTCCATCTTCTCTGTACATATCTCAAGACTATGCAAAATACGCACGACATTTCCTACGGAACCATTCCTTCATAGTTCTCCATACATACTATTCCTTCAGAGTTAGCCATACGTATCATTCCTTTTTTGATCAAATCTCGAGTTGACATAGTCGATATTATGTTAGTTGAACATTCAGATATGTCAGGCTTTACATTTATCATTTCACCATTTACACATTGTAGTAAAATTCTTTTCTGTTTACAATTGACCACAGCATGGTAAAGATTTAACCAATCCATACCGAGAATTATATCAGATTTATCAAATAGCAACGACATTAGATTAGCTAGAAACTCTCAGCCCTAGATTTTCAGTGGACAGTTCATACAAATTTTATTGACAACTACAAATTGGTCTAATGGGTTGGTTACCCGAACATAAATTTTTTTCACTTCTACTGGTAGGTTTCTTTCTGCTACTAATGAGGTGCAAATGTATGATGAGTTTACCTAGGGTCAATCAGTGCATGCACAGGTATATCAAATAAGGAGAAAGTACCAGTAATAACTTCAGGGGCAATAGCCTCCTCTTTGGCTCGAATAACATAAGACCTAGTAGGCGCACGAGCTTCAGGTCTCACTGATGTATCTCTTATTCCACCTAGGTTGACGTCGATACTACCACCAGTTCCTAGTGTTATAGCCTTTCTGGAGCTAGCACCGACTTTGTAGCTTGATTTGGATTAGCGTCAACTTTACTCGGGTAGTCTTTCATGAAATGATCAATGGAACCACATTTAAAACAAACTCTTTTTATTAGTCTACACTCTCTGAATTGATTTTTACCATAGTGCTCACAAACTGGCTTACTCGTGTTTCACACACTTCCTGTACTATCCACTGACATATATTGAGGCCGCTGATAGCTCTGTCTTGAAATTTCCCTTTTTGGATTTCCTGTAGAAGTGGAATAATGACTTCAAAAGTCTCTTATCTTTTTGAATAGAGGTGTCGAAAAAGATCTGGCCATACTGCACTTTTCGATATCCCAACTTCTCAACTTAGTTTGTTTCTTTTTATTCCACAAATATTCTATTTTCTGGTCTCGCTTAGATAAAACAATAATCTCTTTCAGTTCTAATGCTCTTACAAGCATATGGATGTCTTCATTCAATCCTCACTCGAAAAGAGTACACATTTCTAATTCGAAAGATACGAGCTCTTTGCCATACTTACTAAGGCAAACAAACTTGTACTCATGCTCGGCCACTTTTATGTCCCCCTGTCTCAATTCCATAAACTCTCTTTTCTTCTTTTCTAGTATAACCGACTAATGTATTTCTTTTTAAACTCGACCTATAAGAATTCTCAATTTACCTGATCTCTTGGGGTCATAGATGTCAGAGTTATCCACCACTGATATACTTATTCTTTAAGCAAAAATACTACACATCTCAAGCAATCTTCTAGGGTACACATCAATTCATTGAGAACTCTCAAGGTATTTTCTAGCCAATATTCAGCTCTTGTCGGGCTACATATTTCTTACATTTAAACTCCTCCACTCTACATTTGTGGATTTTATCAATCAAAAGTCGACTTACAAGCATCGGGTTGGGACTTTGAGGACAAAGGGGTTCCACAAGAGGCATTACCAGGGGAGGAGGGGCATTTTTGGTTGAGTAGATGAAGGGGTAGCTTCCATATATTGTGTGAACCACTGGTTCATCATTTGTAAAAATGTAACTTTTGCCTCACTCTCTAGCCCGTGCGAAATGGACAAGGTTTTAGTATCTTCTTGATCAAAAGCGGGGGTATTACTTTCAACCTCATCAGATACAGCTCGATTGGATTCGAATGACATGGTTTATCTATATAGGAAAACAAAGTCAATTTAGATCAAAAGACATCACACTATCACAGGTTATTGTGGCATGTATTTCTAGACTCGACACATGCTACGATTCATTCCTAGAATCGATTAACCATCATTCACATTCATGCGATTAAACATTATTCACATTCAATTTACGTCAAACAATCATTTTTGGATCTTATACAAGCTTACAAAAGCTCTTTTGTCAACCCAAACACAAAATAGGACCAAATTGTAAAAATTTAAAATGTATGGATCAACGCTGCAACTTCAATAGGTTCTCGTCATGACGTGACGATCACATTATGTCACATCGTGACGATAAGCCTAAGCCCGTCTCGACATCACTCACTATGATGACAATGTTGCGACATCAAAAGTACGAGGTCGCAACATGTCCCTTATTTTTGGCAAAATGCATATTTTGGTACCTATTTAAAATGCTACCAACCAACCATTCAATATATGCACCAAGCATTCAATTCACTTGATTCAAAACATGCCAAACAAGCTTAACATTCATGTTCAACCTTTCATCAAGACATTCAGTACTTAAACATCAATTAAACTTAAACATTTCAATGTCATTAGGGCATACTAACCAAATAATTGAATTACCTATCTTTACCTATGTCATACCATATTGAAACATACCATTTTACCTTAACTTCATACACTCATATTCATTTTATACATTAACTTATAGGCCTTAAACATGAACCAAATTAACCATTCTCCAACACATTTCTCAAGCATGAAAATCAAACATACCATATTCATAATAGATATTTAACTCATCAAGACTTTGATATATTAAGGCATACACAAGACACTTGTATACATGCCACAACCTTGACTGAAAATGATCGCATAACTATCGTTTTAGTGATAGTGTAAGCTTCGAGACGATCCGGCTTGACGTGTTCTGCAAGGTGACGATCTACAAGGAAAAGGGAAAATAATCTAGGTAAGCATATAAGATGCTTAGTAATTTCATAAGTATTAAATAAAACATACCTTATCTTTCATCTAAATACCTACCATAACTTGGCATAGTTTAGGTAGACATGGCAATCGAAAACATCAACTAGGTTAGAATTAACTTATAATTAAACCATATGATATCACAAGTACTTAAACATGCCAATTCATGTCACATTAGGTAACAATCTCAAATTCATATGGGATGTTTCATTCACATGTATATCAAAGGCAATACTCCAATAATTTTTTCTTAAATAATCCATTTAATAACTTCCCATTTGATATCAAGTTCATTCCATCCTATTTCAATTTCTTAATTTCATAAAAATTAATTCACCCAATGAACTCTAGTAAACATACTCGGATTCATAGGTATCTACACCACACCAGTTGCTCGTCCAAACAGAATATATACATGTCAGGCTACTCATCCAGGCTAAACCATTATAATGACGCATTAGGCTACTCGCCTAAGCTAAACCTGTGTCACATATATTTTAGAATTTCGTAACAAATGCTAGACCTCGATAATATCTGTAATCAATCTCATAAAAGTGCGCACAAGACTCTATTGGTAGGCCAATTATATCCTAACCTTTACTAAGTTCACAAGGGCTTTTTTTACACATATAAACATTTCTTTTCAATTTGGTCCAATTCTAGCTTTAGAACTAATCCATAATCAATTAATCCACAATCAAACACATATACACAAATCAAATGCATAACAACCTAAATAAATAAATACCATATGAACTTACTTGATCAAAACAACAAACAAGTTGATTCTTCAAGGACTAATCAACAATTTTAGCTTTTCCTCGATTACCTCCAATTTGATCCAATTCTTGACCTATACAATTATTCCATATAATCCATCAAAACCAAGCATTTACAAATTATGCCATGACATGAATGAACCTATACAATTTCATTTTTGGTACCTTTAAAGTTTTACTTTTTATTCAATTTAGTCTTTAAATTTGAAATAACCATATTTTTCATTTATAAGTCTCGATTTAAAAATCAACTTCGATTACATACATTAGGGACCCCCTACTTTCTATTTATACTAAAATTTCACAAAAAAATATTTTATTCACTTTAGTCTTTATGCACGAAACTAACCATTAAACTTCTAGTCTTTTTTTATAATCTAAGCTTAAAATCTATCACCTTAACACCAAATCCATTAAGAAATCAACAATGGCAACTTTCGAAAACTTTAACAATTTTACAAATTGGTACATGGACTAGCTAAATTAAGCTCCTATGACCTTAAAAACATAAAAATTACAATAAAATACTTGAAATTACTTACCAACCAAGGACTGATTGTTAAGAGCTTCCTAGGTTTTTCTTTCTTTCAATTTTTAGTCAGAAGAAGATGAGGAAAGAAAAATGATATTGTAAAATGAGTTGTTACAGATATCTTTTACATTAAAATAACTTATATAGTAAGATTAGTTATTAATTAATTTGGTTTAATTAAATTAAGCATACTTAATTAATTTAATCCATCATTAACTAATATAAGTGAAATCTTCCATCATCAAGCACTAATTCATATTTGTAACACCCTCGCCAATTACCATCACCGAACTAGGGTTACGAGATGATAAACATATAACAGAATAGAAACATGTTACAACAAATCAAATTTCTCTAAATGATAATCATTCACCAATTATATAATCAAAAATATGTTATTCATACATTATCGGAGTTAAATCAAGCTTATAGAAGCTTTAAAACAATTCAGAACAAAACAGGGACTACTTTGAAACATTTCAAAAAGTGTAGCAAAAATGCAAAACAGGGGTCACACTGTTGTGTGGCCAAGTTGTATGACAGGTTGAGGCCGCGTGGAGCTAAACCATACAATTATATCCCCCAAACTGTGTAACAGACTAATTTCGTGTAATCTAGGGTCACATGGCTATGTTGCCAAGCCATGTAACTAAGTGTGATCGTGTGGACCTAATTGTCACCTAAATTTTTAGTGGTGTCGAAAACAGTGGTTTCGATACCATAATTCTTGCATAAATATTTCGTAAATATTATTCAATTAATATTTACCAAGACTATAAAGTCGTATTAGATTTTGGTTAGGAAATTTTATTGTTTGAATAGGTTAATGAGTAAAAAGGACTGAATTGTAAAAGCTGCAAAGTTGAGTAATTAAATTAAAGGGGCTAAATGATAATTTAGCCATAGACAAGTTATGTTAGTGGAATTAGATGGTATTATGCATAGTATATGGTTTAATAAAACTTAACCTTGATTAATTAAAGTTAATTATGAAAGTTGTAAAAGTTACAAAATTGCCATGGAATATATATATTAAGTTAAACTAAAATTAAGAGAAAATTTTGAAATTCTCTCATCTTCTCTACGGAAATATCTAGAAGAGTTAGGGTTTTGGTTCTTTTAGTTCAAAGCTTTGATTGGTAAGTGATTCAATGCCCATTTTAAGTAAGTTTTACGTTTTTAAACTTGTATTAGCTTAATCTAGCTATTCTGAGGACTAATTTGTGAAATTTTTAAAAATTATAAATGCTTCCATTGATGAGTTGATTTATTCTTTGAAGTTTATGAAGGATTACGAAGTTTTATTGTATGGGTGGACTATTTTGAAAAGTGATTTTAGTGATTTTAATGTTTAAGGACTAAATTGATAAAATGATAAAATTGATTGTATTTAGTGTGAAATAATAGTAGATAAGGACTGTTATAAGACCATGGAATCTTTTGTTGAAATTGGATTTCAAGAAAAATGATTAATTTACATGATTAGGGCTTAAGGACTAGATTGAGTAAAGGTGAAAAGTTATGGGAAATTTTGTAAATGGTCAAAAAAGACTTAATTGCAATAAGTGATTTATTTTCTACCATTTAATTAGTCAATTGAAAGAAACTATTGTGTTAGATCGAGAACTTGAGGACGATCGCGGGAAAGGGAAATTATGGAGTAGTCCCTATACTTTGGAAATTTCTTCAAATTAGTCTGGTAAGTACGTATACTTACTCAAACCACTAATGATTTTTATATTTTTTTTTGTAAATTTAGTCTTACTAAATGTTATATCAAATATCTATGTTATCTTGGAACGAAAATGAGATACTGAATATACTGAATCGATGCTTAAATGAGCAACCCTACTAAAACATACTGTATGCTACTCAAAGGAGTAAATTCACACTGATTATCTGAGTGTTACTCAACTAAGTGTTACTTATTGATATATTGACTAAAGCTCAACCGAGCGATATCTACCGATATACTGAATAAAGCTCAACTGAGAGTTGTTTACTGATATGTCGAGTAAGCTCAACCTAGTATTATCCATTGAATATACTGAACTATTGTATTAATTGTTAAACGGTGATAAATGTTGCATATTGTATAAACCTCTATGTTTGTTCTAAATCAATTACTATGACTGATTGGAAAGGTTTCTTATTTATAAAATGAACTTACTAAGCTATAACCAAGCTTACCTGTATTTGGTTCATTTTGTAGATTACGTTTTGAAGGCTTAGAAGATCGGATCAACACCAGAAATCACACTATCCAGGAGATCTTTGGTAGATTTTTTTTTGTTGGTATATATGGCATGTACTAGGATTTATTTTGTATGTTTGATATTAAATCCTAGTGGAGCAAGTATACTTAAGTTGCGCTATTTGATGGTAACAAAAGAAGCATGTTTGTTTACCTTAAGTTAAGTATTAATATTGAATAAGATAATATTGACATTAGATGTGGATATGGAATGAAGTGAAATAGGGTTTTTTGATGAATAACTATACTTTTTATATGTGATTTTGAAGTTGAAATGTCATGAAAAATTTTTGTGGTGAGAATGAGGGCACATTGGTTTGATATATAGGTTGAATTTATTGGCATGTTTAGGTGTGTTTGGAGATGGTTTTTGTCCTATGAAATTTTGTGAGTGAATGTATCTAGGTACCCAAGAGAAAAGGTGAAATTTGAGCAAGGAATTGGTCATTTTTGTGTACATACGGGCTGCCACATAGCCGTGTGAAGCACACGGGCAACTCACACGGGCGTGTGCCCAAAGCGTGTTTAAAACATTATAGGTGCAGTTTTCACATGGGTAGACACATGGCCTGTAACACGGCCGTGTGATCTAAATCAGAGATTTACACGGCCCATGCACACGGGCGTGTGGAATAGCCACACAGCCATGTTTGAGCCATACGGCCTGGACACACGGCTGTGTGACCCCTGACTTGAAAATTTTCAATTTCTTCCTAAATGTTCAAATTTGTTCCGAATTGGTCCCTAAGTGTCCGTAACTTATTTTTAGAGCTTCGAAAGCTCGATTTAAGCCCCGAACTGAATGGTCTTTTTCATATTGAATATTACTTGTGATTGTGGAATTGAATTGATTATTGAATATATTTTGTTCTTAACTGTTCTAACTTGACTGGTAATATCTGGTATCCTATTCTGGCAAAAAAAACGGGATAAGGGTATTACAACACGACCATGTGTCAAACTGTATATCAGGCCGTGTGTAAGGGTGTTCAGTCGGTTAACTGACCCGAAATAACATTAATTGAATTAACTGACCTTTCAAAATTTTTAACCGTTAATTGAACCGAAATTTTTTTAAAAAAATTAACCAAACTGAAATTTTTTCGATTAATTCAGTTGATTAACCGAATTATTCGAAAATTATATGTTTTTATTTTTGGTTAAAAATTAACCGAATTACCCGAATTACCTGAATTACCCAAATTACCCGAATTAACCAAATTAACCGAATTGAATCACTACATAATTAAAAACATTACATAAGTCTTTCAATTTTATTTTTATTTATTAAATTATTTGTTTAGACTTTTAGACTTTAGTTTTAGTTTTAGTTTTAGAATTTTATTTTATTTATTAAAATATTTGTAATTTTATGATTGGGTTGGATTGGGTAATTGGGTTGGGTTGGATATTTTGGTTTAGGTGAATAGTGGGCCTATTTATATATTATAATTTTATTTATTAATTTTTCAGTTAAACAACTTAGATTAAAGTATCCCGACATTGAGTTTACAAGAACATGTGAGATTTGCACAAGATTAAATCATCAAATAACTCATGTTCATCAAGAATTTAGTCATGATTATTCATGTATACATTCCATCAAGATCATTCATGTATGTTCAATGAAAATCATTCATGTATATTCACTTAGGTCAATAAATCTTTTTGATAATTAATCATATATTTAACTAGCTCGATGAACTATAGTAACATAACTTAGATACTTAGATAACTACACTACACCAGAGAGTATTGTAATGTTATACAGAGGCACCGTGGTGCTAACAAAAGGACGATTATGCAATCAGAGGCATTAGAGTGCAATAAAGACACCGAAGTACAAACAGAGGCGTCAAAGTGCAAACTCGTACAAGCATGCATTCTAACCCTATTGGCATGCTAATTGTATCCTAATATGTAACATCCCAAAATTGGGTTAGAAGAAATTAGTTAGTGAATCGGAAGTTGTGATGCTTTGATTTTCAAGGTTATATTTATATGTTTATGACAAAAATTAATTACTGGTTTAATGGTTAAGAGTTAATGAGATCATCTTTGAAATCCAAGTTCAAAACCCTTGCTCCAAACCCAAGTAGGTCTCACACCTTATTTTAAAAATAAATGTTGTAAGAGTTTAAATAAGAAATAGGTCTGGCTTAAGTAGTGTATTTCCCTCAAACACTAAATTATCTCGTGATTAATTTGAAAACTAAAAAATTATATCATTTTGGATTATCTGATGATCTTATCAGTCTTTTTTTTTAAATTAACTAATCTGTGCAGAAATTAATTGTTTTTTTTCTATTTCCATTCTTTTTACTTTTTCCCCTTTTCTCTTCCTTGTGCCACCCCTACCAGCCCTAAAAATCTCAATTTTTCTTTCTGTGTCGCCCCCAATCCTCCCTTCCTCCTCTTTTCATGGTCGTCGCAACACCTCTGCTCCTTCTCCGATTTTCTTTCATCTTTTTCTTATTGTTTTCTTTTGATTTCATCCCCTATTGCTTCCATTTTTCAGTACCATTGTTGCTTGTTTTATTGCCTTCCATTGCCGCACAAATCAACCCCCTATTGTTGTCATTTTTGTAGTGTTGTCGCTCCTTGAAAACACCAATAGAGGCTGTTGTTTTTCTTCCCATTTGTCACACTTCATTGCTGCATTTTTACTCAATTTTTCCTTGTTAAAATAGCCCCTAACCTTGTCGTTTAAGTTTGCATCTGTACTTGGTAAATTCGTCATCTCGGAGCTAGAAATAGCGAAGCATAAGTGCTGATTTCTGTCAAGATCTAATATCGTATAATCCTTTGATATTTCTCTGCTTTGGCTAAATGTCTCAAAGGCCATAACCAATTATTTTGGTTACTGATTTTTAATTTTTTTTATGTCGAAAGACCGAATCTAAATTTCCTCAATCAGTAGTGACGAGAAAGTTAGTTCGCACTCTCGTTTTGAATAAAAACAATGAAAGTTTGCTTACCAAATTTGGACCTGAAATGTCACTTGTGAATCATGGTTTGGCCGAAACCTGTAGGGGTGTTCTAAGGCTAATTTTGATTGTGTTTAATCGTATTAAATGCATATCCAATCTAGGGTTATCTAGATCTAGAGTGGGGAAGTGCAGACTTTTTTGGATTAGTGTCTCGGATCTGTGGATTTAAGGTGTGGGATTTAATCAAATGTGAATTGTGTACGTTGTGTACGTGTGTGATATGCTTTTGAGTCATGGTCGAATGCTGCCATGGGATGTGTTTTGTATATTGAAAATTTGTGCTTTTTAATGATGCATTTTCGATTGTTTTATCTGCTTTGGACTGATTGTGTGAATGAGACTGTAATAACCGAATGCATGTCGGGTGCCCTATTAGTGGCCGAGTGTGTTGTGCGTGATTGGGAAGTTGACCGAATAGGTATGCATCTGTTTTGCAAGGTGGCTGATTTTGAAATGTGATCTCTATTTAGGCTAGCCGAATGTATTCGTGTTTACGTAAGATTGATTGATTATGCCTATTGGTTTATCTGTTATGACTGGAAATGCATACACTACTAATGTATGTTATAGTGTACTTATCACTTGTTTGTTGAATGCATGAGGACATGCTACTAATTCTGTATTCGCTATATGCTTTGTTGAAAACAAGTTACCTCTTTTGTATCTATTATTGCATGTAAGCATGCCAATGTTAAGGATTTATTGATTTCGTGATCACACGTTTTACTGAATGTTTGAGTACAAGCCATCTTTCTGCCTTATTGAAAGCATGTCATTGTTTCTGATTTATTGTTCACATTTTATCACATGCTTCTGCACTGTACCGTATTTGATTATGCTGATCTGATATAATGGTATTATGCATTACATTAGGGTCTGGGTTGATAAAAAAAACAGGAGATTTGTGGAGTTCTGGCGGTATATCTGCAATTTATTGGAGTTCTAGCAGTAAATCCGCAATTTTGGAGTTCTGTTTGGAGTTCTAGCGATTTGTTTGCATATTATTTTGGCAATTTGTTTGAATACTGTTCTGGCGATTTGTCCGCAACACTGTTTTGGTTAGGGGTGATCAAAATTCGATTCGGCTCAAAAAAATCGAAAAAAATTTGAATTTCGAGTTAAACGAATCGAGTTATTCGAACCAACTCAATTTTTTTTTTCAAATTTCGAGTTCGAATCGAGTTGAGTTTTCGAATTTGAATAACTCAAATAATTCGAATAACTCGAATAATTCGAATAATTCGAATATCAAACTATAATATTTTACATTTTTACCCCAAACTGCCAAACATTTTTACTTTTCCCTCAAAACTTTTACTCCTTCCTACTTTCCCCCAAAACTTTTACTCCCCTCCCCTTCCAACCCCCCAATCTACTCAAAATTCATTTCCCACCAAAATTTTACTTTCAAAAACCCTCAAAACTTTTTATTTTTC
This sequence comes from Gossypium raimondii, assembly GCF_025698545.1. Lineage (NCBI taxonomy): Eukaryota > Viridiplantae > Streptophyta > Magnoliopsida > Malvales > Malvaceae > Gossypium > Gossypium raimondii. Next base: position 11,297,498 of record NC_068572.1, on the reverse strand, counting down.
CCCAAAATTTTTACTCCCACAAACTTTTTCCTTAAAACTTTTATTCTCTTCTCATCTCACCTCTCATCTACCCCAAACCCTCCCCTTTCCAATTTTTTTTTAATATTTTACCTCCAAAATTTTACTCCCTCTATTTACTTTCCCTCAAACTTTTATTCCTCAAAACTTTTTATTTTCCTCCTAAACTTTTACTTCTCACCCTTTAGTCTCAAATAAAAAATCAAAATTATTCAAAAAAAAATCACTAATCATAAATAGTAATAATTTTATTTATATCTACTTTTATATTATGAAATTAAATTTCACATTTTATATTATTTATATTATTTATTTTTAGTCATATTGAATATTTATATTAAAATTGAATTATTAATTATGCCATAAAATATTCGTGTTAAAATTTTATATTGATATCAATTTCATATTTTATTTTAAAATAAATTTTATTAAAAATTATATTTTTACATTTAATATATTTTTAATTCCAAAATACATAGTGACAAGAATCTAAAGATAATTGAAACAACTAAGCAAGTAAAGAAGCTAACCAGTATATAAAAAATTAATAAATAAATTATGATGTGATGAAAGTTAATAAATAATTTGATTAAAGTGGACAAATTTTATTACGATGGGCGACAATAGTTACAAGGACTTAAAATTATTTTTTAAAATTTAACTCGAACAAATATATTCGATTCGATTCGAATTCCATCTCACTCGACTCGATTCGAGAAAACATCAAATAAAGTTAGGATGATAAAATGATATTCGAAAACTCGATTAACTCGAAAATTTTCGATTCGATTCGATCGAATGCTCACCCCTAGTTTTGGTGGTTTATCTACACAATTTGACTGGCAGTATAACTGCAATTATTTTCCGTTACCGTGATTTAACCACAATGAGCTAAAGCTCCTTCCAATATGGTGTGTATAGTTGGATATGGTGTGTGGTGGATGGATGGGTAGGATTTGCATCGACATTTATGATCATGCATTTGAACTCTGAAACTCGATGATTTTGTAATTTCTGTAAAAGTTGTGATTGGTAACTATTATTATTATTGAATTTGAGTGTGCATGATTTTATGGTCTTTGTTATACACCGTTTATTTTTAATTGATCTCAAACAGTACTTTTTAAGCTCATCCTATTAGTTTAACGTCTTTCAAGTAATCTACAATATTAAGGCTCGGACTCAACATTCAAAGGTCTCGCCTCGGTTTTTATTAAATAAAGTATTTAATTTTATACTTTTATATTTATTTCGGTCTGTAATCATTTTTACGAACTGTAGCATGGTTTGGTTTTGGGGTATTCTAGTAGTTTGCATGCATTAACGTTAAAATTGGACAAACTGAATAACCGAATAGAAATAATAACTATTCATTAAAAATATGAATTAAGGTTTTAATTACAGTTTACACTTATCGAATTTTTCGCTGCAATCTATTTTTTTTCAAAACTCCTTATAATAAATTAATAATCGAACATGTGCTTAAGATTAATAAACACCTTTTAAAATTGGACTTAAAGCTAACTTGGCAAAATTAAAGTTTTTATAAAACAAAGAGAAGCCCACTACAATTTTTTGAAACAAAAAAGGTGAATGTTTTGAAAACAAATTTCTAAAATTTGTTCGTCTTAATCTGAGTCATTTAGGTGGTCTTGTAACCTTCAAAATCTGGTCAAAACTTTTGGGCCAGGTTGAAGAGGTTATATAATTTTTTATTATGTCCAAACGAGTATTAAAACATAATTTGTATCATTTATACCTCAGAACATTTCCATGTTATCCGTGCACATACTATAAACAAATCATGTTCATTCAGAAATACATATGCATCATAATTCACTAGTTTTTAACAGTTCTCAACGTAGTCCTTTCTCACCTTAGCAATTATTTATAATATTTCAATGTCAACTCACAATATCAACAACATATATATAAACATAATTCAACAAAAAATATATATAAACTCATTTCAATACACTATGAATTTACCTAATATATTTGGCTAACGGGCTAATTTGTAGGGACTATTCTGTAATTTTCCCTTTTCCGCTATTTTCCTCCGTACGGTTCAATCCTTGATCTATATAATAGTTAAATTCAATTTATCAAATACAATTACATTACCATGCTCATTTATATGTATAAGACCTTTTAATTCTATGGTATAAAATTTTCCTAAACTTTTACACTTTATTCAATTTAATCCCTAAAATTAAAACTATTATAATTTTCACGTTTCATCCCCAATACTTAAAACCGATGATAAAATCATCCCAAACCAGCCTTCAAATACTAAAAATTTACATAATTTTTACGCTAAGATTAAATTATTTTCATATTAGTCCCCAAACTCAAAACTAACCAAAATTCCTTTACAAAATAGTCCTATTTAACAACCAAGTTCATAAATTCATCAATTAAACTCATGAGCAACTAAGAATCATTAATGGTAAGTTTCAAAACCTTTAATAGATTTACAAAATAATCCTTGGGTTAGCTAGATTAAGCCACAGCGATATCAAAAACGTAAACTTTACTAAAAACAGGTCAAGAAATCACTTACATGCAATAGCTTTGTGTTGGTCGAACCTCAAAGCTTAATAATGGTATTCTTTTTGTTCTTAATTTTTGGTGGTAAGCTAATGAAGATGATGATAACTTTCTTTTCCTTTGTTTATGTTTTTATTTATTTAATTAAAATTTTACCTTTATTATAAACATAAAATTTAACTAATTTATAACCCTTAACCATCCACAAACCTTTATAATGGCTTAATTGCCTTATAAATCCTCTCACTTTTACCATTAAGACTATTTAACTAATAAAATAAAATAGTGGTTAGATTTTACGTATTTTACGATTTAATATTTTTTCCTTAATTTGTAATGCCCCAAAATTTTAAAGAATTTCATTGTGAGAATTTGTAGTAATTAGATTTCTGTATCTCTAGTTCTGTACTTTGCTTTTATGTTTAAGGTCTGAAGTTCAAGTTGCATCGTTAAAAGTTTTGTTATTGTTTTTAAAACCACATTCATCCATGTGTTTCATAGTTAAGTCCAATTCTGGGTAAATCAATGTCAAGAATGAGTTTGTTGGTTCACTGGTTAAGCATCTGTCTGTATTTTGTCTAGTCCCGAGTTCAAATCCCATTGTATGCGTTAGGAAATAATTTTTTTGCAAGAAGGTGGGATGGTGGTTAACATAAAATAGTCTGAAAAATTTCTATCGTACCTTCTTCTTTGTTTTTTTTCTAAAGTTTATGTTCTTTTTCGGTTCTTCTCCTTTTTATTTTATTTTCCTTTTACGATATTTAATTTTGTGTTAATTGGGAGTTTTTCGTTGCTTGTAAGGTCGACTGTGCGATTATTGAGTAATTTTCGCCGTTCATTTTCTTTCGTTTTTACGAGTTCTGTTGTGTTAACAATGTTCTGTCGAAACGGGATTTTGCTTGATTGCTTGGATGTTCTGTTTAATCATTCAATTGGTTACCTTTTTAGGTGAGGATAGTGCAAGAGATGTTATTCTGCCATGTTAGTCTGATTTCTTCTGTTTCGTGCGAGGGGAGTATGTGAATTGAGTTGGGATTGCTTCGAAACTTTCGACATAGTCTTGGTGGTAGGTTGATTTTGCTAAAATATTGAAATCGTTGGTGTAATTGATTATTGAATGATTAATTAGGTTTCGGATACTCTCCACATTGTTTCTCTATCAAAGCGAAATCAAGTGCGTTTAGGAAACCTTAACTTTGCAAGTTTTGGTCGCTAGAAATGGTGGATGTCGACGCTACACGGCCGGGCACACGGCAAGCAACTTGAGGCCATACAGGCAAGGCACACAAGCGTGTGTCTAAGCCTTGTGTGGCCATATTGGTACAAGTTTTACACGGGCAAAAGACACGTGCGTGTGTCCAGGCCGTATACCTCACTGTTCGTGGTACAAAGACCACATAGCCAGGGACACAGGCGTGTGTCAAGGCTATGTAACTCACTGTTTGTGGTACAAAAAAACATACGGCCAGGGGCACGGACGTGTACCCAAGCCATATGAGTCACACGAGCAGGGACACGAACGTGTGTTCAGGCCGTGTAACTCACTGTTTATGCTTTGAAACCATACGGGCAAGGTATATAGGCGTGTGAACTGGCTGTGTGGCAGGTTATTGGGGCTCGGAAGTAATTTTTGAGGTTGTGAATGTTACTTAATATTGATACCAACTTCCTTAATGTACGAATGATCGAATTTGATTATATAAGAACTATTTGATACTCTAATACTGATCTGTGAGCAACATAATTATATGTGTTCTATAATACTTACTTTAGTATTTAACTGTCTTATTTAATTGTGTAATGAGTTAGAATGATTGAATACATGTTACAGTTATTTGTGTGTTCTGCATTGGCATAGGTTGGGATATTGTGAAAGGGAAAGAAGTCTATTCTGAAATCGTGGCTACGCCACAATGAGTATTACTTTGATTCTGGCGCTTGTCACATACTAATCTAGCAGCTAAGCTACGTATCTGTAAACATGTCAACGAACATTCTAAAGGTTTGCATGGTTGGTTGGGCATAATGCCCATAATGGTGTGTTGGGATGGCAGAATACAGTGTGTAGCGGACGGGGATAGGAATGTTGCATCTAAATATAATATGTACCATATACGAACTGAAATTGCATATATATATGTAACTGATCTGCTCTGAATCTGAACTGGTATTACTTCTGTAACGAGCCGAATCACTGAAATTGGAACTACTTTATAAGCGAGCATTAATTGAATAAATTTCCTTTTTTGAATTGAGTTAACACCTCATTTTATTATTGATTGGATTTCAAGTGGTCCCTAGTCTTGAATGGGTCAGTGCCACAGGAGCTCGGTCAAGTATTTATCTCTTTAATTAGTATATTAGGAGTTTCGGTAAATTATAACAGCATGACTTTGGAAAAATTATATACTTAATTATCTTCTATGACATATATTATGTGAAGCATGGTTAGTTTTATTGTGTGGCTTGTGTGGTAATCGATAATTGATGATGTAACTCTTTAAATATGAGCTGGACGTCTAGGCCAGGTTTAGGGTGTTACATTTAGTGGTATCAGAGCCAGATTTGTCAACACTCGGGCTATGTTTGGGCTCATAAAGTATAAGAAAAGTAGTAGTGATAATTTAAGATATGAATTAATATGGAAACACTGAAACTTTAGTGAACGATCGAGCCTCCAATGCTGACCCTGTAAGTATTTCTATTCTGTTATAAAGATTGTAAAACCTAAACTGTTGTTAGCAAAAGGTTTGATGTGAACTGGTGGAATCATCTTGCTGGGTGTCTAAACTGATCTGTGTACTCTGACATTGTAGCTAGATTTCCTTAATGAGTTCGTGCAGTAGTCATGGACGCGGTATGCGAGGGCGTCGAAAATGTCGAGAAGGAGTTTGAGCAGAGTCATCCTCTATGGATAGCATGTCCAATCTGAAGATCAACAAGACTGTTGGTACTCCCACTGCTGAGACGGAGTCCCAGACTCCAATGGCTGGGGACGATGCACTATTTCAAGCCTTGATTCAAGTATTGGAAAGGGTCGCAGGAACCTAATCGGGACCGGGAAGTCGAGGGTCGATTACTAAATAACTCCGATCGAATGGGGTTGAACTATTCAAGGGCGTTATAGAAGTTGCTCCTACTGTTGCTAAGTATTGGCTCGAGGCTACCGAGCGCATTATGACAAATCTTAACTATACTCCCATTCAGAAATTGAAGGGTGATGTGTCCCTACTCCGGGACGAAGCTTATCAGTGGTGGCTGACAGTTGAATAAGGTGCCTTGCCCGACCAGGCTAACTGAGATTATTTCAAGAACACCTTCCAAGGTAAGTATGTGGGGCGAGTTATGTTGAAGCTTGTTGACATGAGTTTATGAGTCTAGTTCAGGGCGGTCGATCAGTGGCTAAATATGAAACCTAGTTCCTACGACTGAGTAGGTATGCACAGACTTTGGTAGCGACTGACTACGACAAGTGTGTGAGGTTTGAGGAAGGGCTAAGATATAATCTACGGGTTCTAATAGCCCCTCAGAGAGAGCTGATTTTTGCGGTATTAGTTGACAAAGCAAAGATAGTAGAAGAAGTAAAGTGTACTCAGCACTAGCGGCGTGACCGTAAGAATTATCAGAATAAAGTTAAGAAGGATTCGAGTCCCTTTAGTTCTAGTCAGCGTCCTAAGAAGCGAGCGAGATTTGATAGGCTCCCAAGGGCTGAGGTACCAGCCGTAGTGACTGAGATTCAGTTGTGCAGTTATTGTGGGAAGGCCATCCAGACGAGTGTTGGAGGAAGTTAGGAATGTGTCTCTGTTGCGGGTCGATGAAGCATCGAGTTAGGGATTGCCCCCGTCAACCAAACTTAGTGCCAACTGTGGCACAAACTCCGGCTCCAAATTCTGTTCGATCTCCGAAAGAGGTTTATCAACCATTCAGAGGTCACGGTACTGGTAATGGTAGGGGTGGTAATAGATCTAGGAAATGACACAGAGCACCGGATGAGAGGTGCAGTGTCAGCCGAGGCTCGTCACCAAAGATCGATTTATGCTTGTAAACGTGTGAGGAGAGCGATGATGTTGATGTCATTGTAGGTACCTTTTTTATTCATTATGTTCTGTATTATGCTCTCATTGATATTGGTTCTACTCACTCGTACATAGCTAGTGTTGTTTCTGTAAATCTGGGTTTAATTATTGAGAATATTATTAGAGAGTTTTCTGTGATTAGCCCTTTGGGTCAGTCAATTTGAGTTGACAGAGTATACAGACGGGTACCCTTAGAGCCCCAGGGTATGGTATTTTCAGCTAATTTAATAGAATTACCCTTTAATAAGTTCGATTTAATTCTGGGAATGGATTGGCTCGTTGAGTATCGGGCCAGTCTAGACTGTGCAACCAAGAGGGTTACTCTGAGATTGAATGAGAATGACGAGGTGGTCATGGTTGGTGAGCATCGAGATTACCTCTCTAATGTAATCTTCGTTCTTATAGCAAATAAGTTAGTCCGAAAGAGGTGTGAGGCATACTTTGCTTACATATCCGATTCTGTTCCCGTAAAACTTTCAGTGGGAGATATCCGCACTGTGAGGGAATTTCTAGACGTCTTTCTCGAGGAATTTTCTGGAGTACCTTCGGATAGAGAGGTGGAGTTTGGAATTGATTTTTTACTAGGTATTGCTTCAATGTCTATTGCGCCTTACCGAATAGCACCAAAAAAGTTGACCAAACTAAAAACACAGCTTCAAGAACTCCTTGATAGGAGATTTATTCGACCGAGTATGTCTCCGTAAGGGGCATCAGCATTGTTTGTTAAGAATAAAGATGGGTCGATGAGAATATGCATAGATTACTGGTAATTAAACAAGTTAACAATAAAAAATAAGTACCCTTTACCAAGGATTGACGATTTGTTCGACCAGTTTCGAGGAGCATCTGTTTTCTCCAAAATTGATTTACACTCCGGTTACCATCAGCTCAAAGTCAAGGAAACTGATGTGTACAAAACCGCCTTCAGGACCCGTTACGGACATTACGAGTTCCTAGTGATGCCTTTCGACTTTACGAATGTCCCGGCAGCGTTTATGGATTTAATGAATTGGGTATTTCAACCGTACTTGGATTAATTTGTAGTGGTTTTTACCGATGATATTTTTATCTACTCTAAAATTGAAATTGAGCATAATGATCATCTTCGCATTGTACTTCAGATACTTTGAGAAAAACAGTTATATGCCAAGTTTAGTAAGTGTGAGTTTTGGTTGCAGGAAGTCACTTTTCTAGGTCATGTGGTGACGATGGAAGGGATCGGAGTTTATCCCAATAAAATAGAATCTATTGTTGATTGAAAACAACTGAAAAATATATCTAAGCTTCGTAGCTTTCTGGGTTTAGCCGGTTACGACTGAAGGTTCGTCGAAGGATTTTCTCTGATTGCGTCACCTCCGATGAAGCTGTTGCGTAAGAATGCTCCATTTGTGTGGTCTGAGGTACAACACTATAGTTTCGATAAGCTCAAGTTTTTTTTGTGGTATACACTGATGCTTCACATGTTGGGTTAGGATGTGTGCTTATGCAAGACAGTAAGGTGGTCGCTTACGTGTCGTGACAGCTTAAGACACACGAGGGTAACTACCCGAGGCATGATCTTGAACCAGTTGCGATTGTGTTTACACTAAAAATATGGAGACATTATCTGTATGCTGAAAAGTGTATTATTTACACCGATCACAAAAGTCTCAGATATTTGTTAACCTAAAAAGAGTTAAATCTTCGAAAATGTCGATGGGTTGAGCTAGTTAGAGATTACGATTGCACGATAGAATACCATCCGGGTAAGGCTAATGTGGTAGCCGATGGCCTTAGCTGTACAGCGATGACTGATCTAAGAGCAATGTTAGCTCGTCTGAGTTTGGTTGAGGATAAGGGACTGTTGGTAGAATTATAGGTCAAACCGATTTAGGTGGAGTAAATTCGAACTAAGCAATTGAACGATGAGTCCTTAGTTCAGCGATTGCAACATGTTGGTTCAAACAAGACTTTTGATTTTAGCTTGAATAGCGATAATGTGTAATGCTTCAAAGGTCAGATTTGTGTACCCAATGACAAGGAGTTAAGGCATTCGATCCTACAGGAGGCACATAATAGTCCCTATGTTATGCATCCTGGTGTGAACAAGATGTACCGAGATCTTTAAGAGCTTTATTGGTGGCTCGGACTGAAACAGGAAGTAGTCACTTTTGTATGCCACTATCTGACGTGTCAAAAAGTTAAGGCCGAACATTAGTTGCCCTCCGAATTGCTTCAACCAGTTAAGATTCCACAATGGAAATGGGAGCGGGTAACAATGGATTTTGTTAGGGGGTTGCCTTTAACCCCCGTTAAGAAAGCTTCAGTTTGGGTCATCGTTGATCGGCTGACCAAAACGGCCCACTTCATTCCCATCCGAACAGATTACTTTTTACAGAAGCTAGCTAAATTGTATATCGCTGAAATTGTGAGACTACATGAAATTTTGATCTCGATCATCTCTGACAAAGATATGCAATTTACGTCTCGGTTTTGGAAGAAACTCCACAATGCTTTAAGCACCCGACTTAATTTCAACACTACGTATCACCCTTAGACCGATGGGCAGTTAGGACGAGTTATTTAGATTCTAGAGGATATGCTTCGGGGTTGTATGATAGATTTCAAGGGTAGTTGGGAAGAGTACTTACAGTTGGCGGAGTTTGCATATAATAATAGCATTTATTCTAGTATTCATATGGCACCCTATGAGGCCTTATATGCTCTTAAGTGTTGTACTCCGCTATGTTGGACAGAATTAAATGAACGTCGGATATTGGGTCTTGAGCTAGTTTCTGAAACTGAGAACATTGTGAAAGTGATTCATAATCGCCTGAAAGCAGCTTCTGATCGACAGAAGTCTTATACGGATTTAAAAAGAAGGGATACTGAATTTTCAATAGGTGATCAAGTGTTTCTAAAGGTACTCCCAAGGTTCATTGGACCTTACCGTATTCTGAAGCATATTGGACCTATTATGTATCAGTTGGAGTTACCGTCAAAATTGGAACAAATTCATGATGCGTTTCATGTCTCGATGTTGAGGCAGTATTGATCTGATGCATCGCATATTGTTCCTATCGATGAAATCGAATTGCGACCAGATTTAACATTCGAAGAAGAACTTGTCCAGATATTAGAATGTGATGTTAATGTGCTGAGGAAGAAAACTGTTCCGCTAGTAAAGGTTCTGTGGCAAAACCACGGAACAGAGGATGCCACGTGGGAACCTAAAGAATCGATCCGCCTACTGTATCCGTATTTATTTGACTCAGGTAAAATTTTGAGGCTAAAATTTCTTTTAGGGGGAGAGAGTTACAACGCCCTAAAATTTTTAAGAATTTAATTGTGAGAATTTGCAGTAATTAGATTTCTGTATCTCTGGTTCTGTGCCCTACTTTTATGTTTAAGGTCTGAAGTTCGAGTTGCATCATTAAAATTTTTGTTAATGTTTTTAAAACCACCTTCAACCATATGTTTCGTAGTTAAGTCCAATTCTAGTTAAATCAATGTCAAGAATGAGCCTACTGGTTCACCGGTTAAGCATCTGTCTGTATTTTGTCCAGTCCTGAGTTGAAATCCCATCGTATGCGTTAGGAAATATTTTTTTTTGCAAGAAGGTGGGATGGTGGTTAACTTAAAATAGTCTGAAGAATTTCTATCGTATCTTCTTCTTTGCTTTTTTTCTAAAGTTTATGTTCTGTTCCAGCTCTCCTCCTTTTCTTTTATTTTTCTTTTACTGTGTGAGTCACACGGGTAGGGACACGGACATGTGTCCAGGCTGTGTAACTCACTGTTTATGCTTCGGAACCACACGGGCAAGGCACATGGGCGTGTAACCTGGCCATGTGGCATGTTATTTGGGCCCGTAAGTTGTTTTCAAGGCCGTGAATGTTACTTAATATTGATACCAACCTCCTTAATGTACGAATGATCGAATTTGATTAATGAGAACTGTCTGATACTCTGAGACTGATCTGTAAGCAACATAATTATATGTGTTCTATAATACTTGCTCTGATATTGAACTGTCTTATTTAATTGTGTAATGAGTTAGAATGACTGAATACATGTTACGGTTATTTGTGTGTTCTGCATCGGCATAGGTTGGGATATTGTGAAGGGGAAAGAAGTCTATTATGAAATCGTGGCTACGCCACAATGAGTATTACTCTGATTCTGGTACTTGTCACATACTAATCTAGCAACTAAGCTTCGTATCTGTAAAAGTGTCAACGAACACTCTAAATGTGTGCATGTTTGGTTGGGCATTGAATGTCCATAATAGTGTGTTGGGATGACTGAAGACAATGTGTAGCGGACGGGGATAAGAATGTTGTATCTGAATCTGATCTGTACCATATATGAACTGAAACTGCATATATATATGTAACTGATCTACTCTAAATCTGAAATGGTATTACTTCTGTAACGAGCCAAATCGCTGAAATTGGAACTACTTTATAAGCAATCATTAATTAAATAAACTTCCTTTTCGCACTGAGTTCACAACTCATTTTGTTATTGATTGGATTTCAGGTGGTCCCCAGTCTTGAACAGGTCGGTGCCACGGGAGCTCGGTCAAGCGTTTTTCTCTTTAATTAGTATATTAGGAGTTTCGATAAATTATAACAGTATGACTTTGGAAAATTTATATACTTAATTTTCTTTTGTGATGTATATTATGTGAAGCATGGTTAGTTTTATTGTATGGTTTGTGTGGTAATCGATAATTGATGATGTAACTCTCTAAATCTGGGGTAGATGTCTAGGTCGGGTTTAGGGTGTTGCATAATTAGCTATTCAATCATTAAAATGATTGGACCAAGAATTAATTTAACTCTATAATAAAATTGTAAACATTATAAAATAATATTTACTGGCTCGATCATCGAAAGACAGGGGAGGTTCCGAAACCATCGTTTCCAGTACCACTGAAAAATGAGATATCACAATATTAAAAAATGGTTTAATTTCCATTTTGGACCTTTGGCTAATTGTAATTTAAGTCCTCAAGCCTTTGGTCAATTAAAAACCTATAGCGATTGGACTTTTACAATTTAGTCCATGTACCATAATTAAGCAATTAATTGACAAAATTGATGGGCCAAACATTAATATACTTTTATACTAACTCCGTAAATATTCATATTTAAATATTTAAGGACTCTATTTACGAAAGTAGAGTTTTAAAATTGCTTTTTTTAACATCGATGAAATCGAGTTATTATAAATTTAGTATATATATTGATTAAAGCTTAATCAATCTAACTTAATTAATGTAATCATGACTTAATTAACTCAAACTAACCAATAATCATATTTAGTGGAATTGTCATCATCAACCACTATCTCTTATTTAAAAATAATTCAATAACCATTTTGACCCATCGGTTAATCACCATATAGGTCCTCATGCTTTTTCTTAATTAAAACTCAATAGCAATTGAACTTTTTACAATTTAGTATCTGAGCTTTAATTAAGTATTTTATCAACTAAATTACTGTAACACCCCTTACCTGAAACCATTGCCGGAGTTGAGCATGGGGCATTACTTGACTTAACTTATTAGTTCGGGGCATAAAAATTTGCTTTTAAAATTTATTTCACTGTGCACCATAATGCTGTGCACCTGCATAGCAGTCACTAATGTAATTATAACTCGAATTACAAAATCCAAAATTTAGATCTGTAAATTTTCCCTGAAACTAGACTCATATATTATCTTACCATAAAATTTTCAGAATTTTTGGTTTAGCCAATTAGTATAGTTTATTCATTAAAGTCTCCCTTGTTTCACTGCCTGATGATTCTGACCTTTATTCACTAAAAATAAATTTTCTCATTGTATGATTTTCATTTGGTGTTCTAACTTATTTTTACAGAAAATAGACTCACTAAGGAATCTAGAAATATAATTTATAACTCATAATAATTTTTTTTACAGTTTTTAATGATTTTCTAAAGTCAGAACAAATGACTCCAAAAACCATTCTGACCCTGTCTAACCAAAATTCAAATATCTCAGAACATAAAATTCCTTTACCCACACCGTTATTTTTCTATAAAAATATACTCGATAAGATTTGATTATATATATCATTCACTCTCTAATTCATTTTATACTATCCTTGGTGATTTTTCAAAGTCACATCACTGCTGCTGTCCCAAAACTGTTTCATTGCAAATTTTTACTCTTTCATAATTTCTAGGTATAAACTATCACATAGGCATTCATAATACCAAACATATTCTTATTTAGCCATTTTAATAGCTAACCATTAGCCATATCATATAGATACACTCAAAATGACTAAGTCTCTATACATGCCATAGCTTTACATGTTTCGAAATCACATAATACCGAGATATCTGTAGATAGTGTGAGACGAACTCCGACGTCCTTGTGATCCTTGAACTGACTTGGCGATACTATAAAAATAAGGAAAATAAAGAAAGTAAGCATAAAGCTTAGTAATTTTACGAGTAAATAAATAACAACATTTATCATAAATAACCATACTCATAAATTTCATCAAACATTAGAATTTTTACTCGCTTCTTTACTTACTCACCTACTTGTTTACTTACTTGCTTACTTAAATAACTCATGATTATAACTTACTCCTCCCTTGCTGAAATTTCTTTCTCAACTAATAACTAAGATATTCTCAATCCTTATAACTCGCCTGAATTTATTATTATGCTTTTATCTGAACTTTCATGTAACATGGTCTATTTACTAGCCTATTGAATCACTTGGAATGCTAAGGATACTCGGGTCTCTTGTCTGATAATACATGCCAAAGCTATGTCCCAGACATAGTCTTACATGGGATGTTTTCTGTACTGCCAATGCCATATCCCATATCTGGTCTTACATGGGAGTTCTCATATCGGTGCCCATGCCATGTCCCAAACATGGTCTTACGGGGGCCCTCTCATCTTAGTGCCAATGCCTTGTCCCAGACATGGTCTTACATGGGACCTCTCATAATCTCAATGATACCAATGACATGTCCCAGACATGGTCTTACATGGGATCTCATTCCCTTAATGTCATGACATTTGTATCCGATACATTCCTAATGTTTCAACAGGGCTTTTATCACTGATTCTCTGTCACCTCATACTTAAGTCAACATTAGATATTTTCATGAAATAAATACATAATTTCTGAAAAATAATAGAATTAATAATAATTATCAAAATGTTGCATTTATTTACCGTAAACTTACCTTGGTACAAAATATGGCCAAATCTATCAACTTAGTCTTCAACCTTTTTCTTTCCTTGGTCTAACCCCGAATTTCTTTATTCTTGATCTATAATAGAAATTTTATCTTATTTAATACTCACATTCATCAAAACAATCCTTGACTCAAACTTTGGAAAAATTACAATTTTGCCCCTAAACTTTTGCATAATTATACTTTTGCCTCAAAGCTCGGGAATTAAACTTCATCCCTTATTCTTATGTTTTATGACATGCTAAAAATTTTTCACTTCTATGGCAACATCAAATTCCCACTCTAACACTTACTTATGAATATTCATTTTTACCGATTATGTCGTTTTACTCGTTTTCACTTAAAATCGCTTAGCAAAAGTTGTTTAACATAATTTCAAGCTTCATAATATACCATAAAACATCAAAATAAACACATTTCACCTATGGGTATTTTTCCAAATATGAACCCTAGGTTAAATTATTGCTAGAATAAGCTAAATCAAGTTACCGAGGCTTCAAAAACGTAAAGAACATTAAAAACGGGGCTTGGAATCACTTACTATGGAGCTTGGAAGCTTGAAAACCCTAACTATGGCTTCCACCCTTGCTAATTTCGGCCAAATGAAGAAGATGACCACAATTTGCCATTTTTCCCTTTTAATTAATTTTAATTACCAAATTACCAAAATGCCCCTAACTTAAAAATTTCCTATTTCACTTATCTCATGTCTATTTTTGTCCATAACTTAACCAATGGTATAATTACCATATAAAGACCTCCAATTTAAAATTTCATAACAATTGGACACCTCTAACATGTAGAACTCAACTTTTGCACTTTTTACAATTTAGTCCTTTTGACTAAATTGAGTGCCCAAACGTCGAAATTTTTGAACGAATTTTTCATTAAATCATTTTGTGAAATTGTAGTCCATAAAAATATAGTAAAAATAAATTTTTACTCATCAGATTTGTGGTCCCGAAACCATTGTTCCGACTAGGCCCAAAATCGGGATGTTACAATTACTCAACCATTCCTCAATATATTGTTATATTAACTTCGTAAATATTCTTATTTTATATTTACGGGCTCGATTTATGGAAATGGGGTTCTAAAATTGTATTTTTCGATACTATTGAAAATCGAGCCGTTACAAGTTCTTCATAAGAGCTTTCGTAAGCTCATTTATAACCTGGATTTTATTAAATAACATATTATAATTAAGTATTGAACCTAATGACTTGTGTAATTGTTTATTTGATATGCAAATGAAGTTGTAGTTACTTTGGCAACGAATGTGTCATCTCAGATCTCGAATCTGGTGATTGAGTTGGGTGTTACATATACGCTTTTATAAAATTTTAAATATTTTAAAATATGTTTTATTAATTTTATAATTTTTATAATTTATTCGATTTTTATTTTTATAATATTTATAAATATTTATGATTTTATATATTTATATCAATTTATAATTTTTTTATTTTTAATAATTTTTATGAAAAGTATAAGATTAAACTATAAGTTATCACGTGTCAATTTTTGATTTGTTTGTCAATTTTAATGATGAGCGTGATAAAATACAAATTGTTACCAAAAAGCTTAATTGATTTTTTATTAACAAAAAGAAATTAATTGAATGTGAATTTAATAAAGGAAATTAATTTATTTTTTTTGTTTCTTTAAGATGCTTTTTATAAATAGCATGGGTTAAAGTATCAAGACACCTTTTTTATGAGCTTGGGCCTTGGTGCCACCCTGAAATTAATGCGTTTGACCATGATCCAGCTGCATTCTTACGTGGAAGATTTGAAGGCTTAGCAAAAGATGCCATATCCTTTAATGTAGATGGATCATTTAAACAAACGCTTATATATGTAAAGGCCATCAGATTCTAGAAATGATCTAGAAAAAAAGAAACACAACTTGCCTACTCAAATGGCAAACTTTTCATATAATCCTACATGTTTATTGGTGCATGCTTCAAATTCCATGGATGTTTCATAAACATATGAAGGAACAAATTTATGAAATAGACTACTGCAGAATCACCCTCAAGCTGATGAAATTTCTTGAGGGTTTTGCAGATTTTCATTAGTTTTGTTTCAAGGTGCTAAATTGATTTTAAAACTGGCATCAAATTAGTTGGTTCCTTACTTTCTGGCACTGCCACCACGTTGACAACTTATAGTGTATATGGCCTTATTGAGAGACAAAAGGAAGGAACTGGACCTTTTTATGCATCCATTCTATTCATTCCCATCTACATCTTAAAGGCCAAAAACTTGTTTTTTTTATCATGCATTGAAGTTCCTAGATTTGTGGACACTCATCCAGATGCATCATTTGTTAAGGTCCTCATGATTTTTCCTTAACAGTACCCACCTCATGGATGCTCTTCAGCAATGCTTAATTTCTTTAAAGCCAATTACATATAGTTTTTTGCAGCAAGCCATACAGTTAAAGAATGGAGAATCCTGTCCTGTCCCACCGTGACGAAGGAACATGTGCGGTCCTTTGCCGTTCACAGGCTCACTCGCTCGTTGGATGGCACTGTCTGAAAAGAGCAGCAACGCTATGCATGAAGTGAGACTATGCCTATCTGTGTGCTCACATGTGGGAAGAATCATACAAGTTGGTGGGGCGCAATACAAAGATCTACAGCCACCGAAAGCCATCACGTTCGCGATCTCATTGGCAATCTTTCTGCAAATAGGGTTCAAAGGAGACGATTGTGAGAATCTGGTCTTAATTGACTAGCAAGCCTCAGAATATTTTCTACTTTCGTTAAATCTTGATTGGAATTAGAAAGTATTGGAAGTCCATGAAATCTACAAGCAAAAGGTAAAATACTTGGTTAGTAGGCTAAACACGTAGATTGCTAAATCAGGTTTACGTAAGGGTTTATATCAGATGCCTATAGCTATAGGCTGCTTACAGTTAATCACTTTTAGCAGAAAATTTCCCTTCCAACTTGTTGAGCCCGTAGCTATGGGAACACAGTAGTCTCCATCATATAAAGTACCTTTATTCGTTTTAGCATCTAAGTAAAGCAGGGTGTTTTTTTGGAGTTCTTGTTCAAACAGAGAAGTTTACTCTATGATGTCCCTATAAATACTCTACCATGGGAGCTTAAGTTCCCAAGTCAAGTCCAAAAAAGCTTTGGACTCCTTTCTGTCTTCCCCACTTCACCCTCACAAACTCCAATCTACCACCACCATTGGATCGAATGCAGCCGGAATTCGGTCTTTGAAGTGAAATCGATACCAAGCCGGGGCTTCTCCGAACTTAAACATTTTCTTCGTCCCGTGGTACAGACTTTCTTTAAGCAAATTACATTGTGAATATCAGGATTCAACATGGACAAGGTGATGAGATTGGCCACAGAGAGAGGGGTAGTGCTATTCAGCAAGAGCTCATGTTGCCTATGTTATGCTGTCAAAATTCTATTCCAAGAGCTTGGGGTAACCCCAACAATTCATGAGATCGACCAAGACCCTGAAGGCCGAGAAATGGAGAGAGCCCTCATGAGGTTGGGGTGCAAAGCGCCGGTTCCGGCGGTCTTCATAGGTGGAAAGCTGGTGGGATCCACCAATGAAGTCATGTCCCTCCACTTAGGAGGAGGGCTGATCCCTTTGCTGAGGCCATATCAGGCTTTGTGCTAAACTAAATACAAATTACTCCTTCAATTAACATTGAAAGAAATAAGTTGGCTCAAAATCAGTGGTCTCTCTAGTGAGCTGTACGTATTGTGTAGTCTGCATGTGTAGTTTTATTTCTATGTTCTATCATGTGTCATCTTAGCATTGGTATATGTAGTCTTTTTCTATTTCTTAATGAAGTTTACTTTATATACTTTTCTCTGCTTTTCAACTTTCAAAAGAATTTTAAAGATTACTATATGTTATTTGGATGCTTCGTTCCTCGAGGAATTACTTTCTGCAATTATTTTTATTCATTCAATATTGAAGCCATTTGTAAAAACCTAACATAAAAGTATATATGCAAGTGTTACGCTAATAAAGATTGTCTTTCTTTTGATGTCAATATATCATATTTTTGCAAGGAAATCAAATTTTATAGCTTCTTACGTATTTGTTAACATTAATTTAGCAAATATCGATTCCATAAAATAACAAAATCTTCTCATAACATAAATTATAAAAGGTCCCAGTTTTGGAAAAAAAATTCATAAAAGTAAAATGGATTACCAGCCAAAATCAACAACCGACACCACTATATATTTCTTCTTGACCACTTACAAATCTATAAGTATCATTTGTTGTTCATCCAATCGTTTGTCCAGTTACAACTAGCTTTGCAACAAGTTGTAACAGTTTGCTGTTTTTAATTGGCAATTTTTTAAGTGTATTTATTAGAAAATTTTAAGTTTTGTAAAATGCAGCAAAATTAGGATAATTTGTGTAAAGAAAACTAGTCCATTTGGTGTATCTACAAATATACAAGGGTTTCATATTTAACACATATACGATCACAAGAAGAATGGATCGGTTTTGTGAAAATTTATCTCAATCATTTTTATTTTTATCTTAAGGGTAAATAATTTGGTGAGATTTATGTGTATCAGAAAACAGATTGAAGTTTACTTATTAATACTAGGCTCTAACTCTTTATGTGGAAGTCTCATTCAACATTGGAAGATATGAATTGAAGAGAGTAAATATCTAATTCATTGAAAGAAACTTGTTCTTGAGTGTATTTACTTATGTTCAAAACTTGTTTTGCTGGTTTTTATTAAGCTTTCGCAAGGAAAAACTTGGTGAGAGCTTTTATTGTAATCAAGAGAGAGAGGTGGTGGTTACAACGGTGGGGATATCAGTTGGGTTTAAATCATAGCTTGTACAATGAAAGTTATAGTAGATTTCTTATTAGACAAGGTCTTGCAAACATAGGATGATTCCGAACTGTGTAAATGTTTGCTTGTGTTCATTTGTCTTACTTTTATTACTTGTTTCTTAGGTCACAACTGAATGAATAGTTACTTAGAAACTTCAAACACTTTCAATTAGTATCAGAGCTAAACACTAGATGAACTTAGTGGGGTTTTATTGTTAGTTATTGAATCATGGAAAGAAGTTCAATTTCCTTGTCACCTATGCTTGATGGCTTAAACGATGCCTACTGAAAGGCAGGAATGATAGCGAGTATAAAGTTTATAAATGAGAAGGCTTGAAAAACTATTCTAGCTAGATGGACACCCCTTGAAACTACCAATGTTGATGGTACTACAATTATGAAAACAAAAATTACTTGGTTTGCAAATGAAGATAAAGCATCAAGCTAACAACTCTAAAGCTCTAAATGACATTTTTTAATGGCATAGACCCTTAGGAATTTAGGAACATCTCCAAATGCATTTTAGTTTGAGAAGCTTGGGTCATTCTTGAAACCACTCATAAAGGGACCACTAGTGTGAAGCAGTCAAAGTTACAAATGTTAATATCAGGTTTGAAAACTTAAGAATGACTGAAGATGAAACTCATTTTGATTTTTATGCAAAATTTTGTGATATATCTAAACAAGTTTTTTTCTTTTGGAAGGAAATACTCAAATGCAAAGTTGGTATGGAAAGTGCTAATATCTATTCCAGAGAGATGAATTTGCAAGAAACCATAAGAAATAAAATCAAGACTGAAATGAGTATTGCTTTGAATGTTAAATCTCGAATTGCAACTAGCACTGCAACAATTGTCTCTATAGAGAATTTAAAAGAAAAATTGGCCCTTCCTACAAGAAACTTCAACAAATCTTTTTGAAATTACAATAAGAATAAAGCTAAATGAGATACGATAGAATAAATAATCAAAAAGAAAATAATTCAGTGTCATGAATGTAAAGGCAACAGACATATTGAGGTTGAATGTGCCAACATTCAGAAATATATTGTAGAAGAAAGATAAAGAGAAGGCTCCTATGGTAACTCGAGCCTCCAAGAAGTGAAAGATTGTAAAAGAAATCTGCAGTACCCCATACCCGACTCGATCGTCGGGTTTGAGCTACGAGATGCCACATTCATTGCTGGAGCAACTACGACCGATTACAAGCAAATTTCATCATATATTATTAAATAAAAAGTATTTCAAGTGTAAAATATCATATATAATCATTCTCGAGTCATATATGATCTTACAAAAACTCTATACCATCCCGGGGTCTAACTAGGATTAAACTAAAAAGTTTTTGAAATACTTCAAGTGGGTATCGCAACTTCCAGGGCTTAGTGTCGCGACACTGAAGACAGTAACAAAGATTCCCAACCTGATGACCAAATTGTAAAGTTTTCAAAAATGGGCGATATTGCGACCTCAAACAAGGGATGTCACGACAAGAAAGGGAAATGTCGTGACATTAAGGGTGTATGTCGCGAGATTGGAAATAAACCACTAAGTCCCTACTTTCCAATGCTACCAACCTAGCATATTAACCATCATTTTGGCTCCAAGGCCATAGTCAATCATTCCATATACTTAAAACTTGCCAAAAAAAAGATACCAAGCCATTAATATCACTTATATACATGACCAAGACCGATTTCAGAAAGATCATAACATTTATACAACCATTTAACCATTTTGCAACATCAACTGAACTATCCCTAGGTACATGCCATTAACATAATGAAAAAAATATACAAAGTTAGGTTGATTCGATTGTTGTTGTCCGGGTGTTGACTTCACTTTTTCGAGGTGTCAAGGACACCTATACCTGCGCATGAAACAAACAAACCGTATGTTGAGCAGCAAGGCTTAGTGGTACATTTATGATTCAAGATATATATATATATATATATATATAAAAACATAAGCTTTAACAATATGTTTCAAGATAATACATGCATATATGTACTTAATATTCAACCAAAACTTGTTCCAAGTGTCAAACATTTTTATCATCATTAAATATATGTAAGCATACTTATAACAATGCCAAAACAACCTATTCAATATTGCAACATAAATGACCAACTCCAATTTCCTTATCATTTACCAATTATTCACTATATATCAATTCAATATCATTCAAGAATCAAGCACTCGTTTATGTATCTTTATAACATGCCATTAACATTACACCATTATGTTCCATGACACTCAAATAATTTACTTTGATCTCATACCATTCAACTCATTTCTGGAGTCTATTAACTTATCCGCATTCAATTTGGCCCCTAAGGCTCGCTTTCAATTAGTTTGCACATTAGGTGTAAGCTTTCTTTATCAAACTCATATACATACAATTTTGTCACATATACTATTTCATTTTAATACTATTTATCAAACTTATCATTTGCACCCCTAGTAACATGACTCGGACTCGGACAGATACACGGATCATGCAAGTAACACACCAAACTGACACTGAAGTGCATCATCAAGTAAACTGGCACGTAAAGTGCATACTAACGTACCAAATGCATCTTGGCGCACATAGTGCATTCTAGCACACAAAACACATATCCGGCACACGAGGTACAACCTGGCGCATAAGTGCATATATCCGACGCAACTCGAACAACTAATAGAGTGCCAATATTCAACTCATTTACAATTTAGTACATATATCATTTCTCAATCATATTCACTATCGCAGTCCATTTTATCAATGTATCATATATATTTCATACCATTCAATGCATGTTCACCCAATTCCATAGCACATATCATTTTCAAGCAATTCATGTTATTTTACATTTTATTCATTTTAGTCTTCTATCTCGACAGCTCATATTCAACTCAATCCAATAGTTCATATAATCACTATTTACTCCCCTTGACATTTCCAAATGCAGTTAATATGAAAATGTAATCAATAAATATGACCTTAAATCGTAAATGTACACACTAGAGTTTTTAGGTTACTCGTCGATCACTCTCGCTTTTTCTTTCCCTCTCGAATGTTCCGCGTCGATCTTAGCTACGAGTAGCCATAAAACATATCGCACAATCAATTACCAGCCAATTCATAACCAAATATCAATTTAGTCCCTAAAATCGGGACAACCATAACTTTCAATTTAAAGCTTCAGATTAAACTTCAATTTTACATAAATTCATTAGAGACCTTCTAATTTCTATTCCCAGGGAAATTTCATAATAGTTTTTCATTTTATTAAATTTTGTCTCTAATGTACGAAACTAAAAATTAAACTTTACAATTTAGTCATTTTCTTAATCAAATCTTAATTTCTAACAATTCCACACCTAATTCATTCAATTCTCAACAATTGCAACTATAAAAAACTTTAACCGTTTCACAAATTGTTACATGGGCTAGCTAAATCACGCTCCCATGATTTCTATAAAATTCAAAGAAAAATGACTGGGGCTTTACTTGAAATTTAGGGTCAAATATGAAACTAGGTTGAAAGCTTTCTCTTTTCTTCTCAAATGGTGGACCGGGAGGGTTCTTGGGAAGAAGATGATGACTTTGTCATATTTTTTCCATTTATTTAACTTATATACTATGATTAATTTTAGTTGAACTTAGTTAATTTACTTAATCATGATTAATTAAACCTTAATCTTTAATTAACTTAGGCTAATGATAAATAACATCATTTGTCACTATCATACATTTAAAATATGTCTATTAGTCATTTTAGTCCTTTGGTTAATTACCATTTAAAACCCCAAGCATTTTCCTTATTAAAAATCCATAATGATTAGACTTTTAAAATTTAGTATTTGGGCCTTAATTAACCCCATTTTTTTTACCAAATTACTTATCCAAATTTCAATTTCTCAATCTAATAGTTCCGTAAATATTCTTATTTACTATTTAAAGACTCGGTTTATGGAAACGAGGTCTCGAAACCGTATTTTTCGACACCACTAGAAATTGGGTTGCTACAAAATCTCTTCTGAATCATCTAATGATTTAGAAACAAAAATAGATTCAAGCTTTGATGAGGATACATCTTTAAAGAGGGTTTTCGCTAGAAGAGCAAGGACCAAGCGTCCTAATGTTCCCCTAAGTGCTCAACAAAAAAATAAGAAAATGAAGTAAGTAGGATTTCCTACAATGCTTATTGAAGCTGCAAGAAAGGTAAAACAAAAAGAAGCAACCTTGTTAGAACAGAAGAAGTGAACCTAACTCATCCCCAACATGCTCCAAGAGGTATCTTTCATTGATAAAAAAGAACTTTATTCAGGAGTAGAGCATTAAAGAAGCCAGCTTTGCAAATGATGGAACCGATACACTTTTGGAAAACAATAAACTAATGGGGTTTGTGAGTTATGTAAAACCCTATGTGAGACAAATGGTACTCAAGTTCTATACAAACTTGTTAAGGAGCATAAATCACAACTAAAGCAATCTTTACCATAATGTGTCCATTTGAGGGACTTGGTATGATTTTAGTCCAGAGGAAAAAAAATGTGTCGAATTGTTATTGTCAAAACGTGGTAGAGTTGGATGAATCCTTGGACAAAACAATTTCAATCATCATAAAAAATTTTCATCTATCTTGGCTTGCTAAAGGTAACTAATGAGTGTTGAATCCACCAAAAATAATATTCCTACACCTAAACAATATATAAATAGTAGTATAGGGAGTAGGGTCAATCTACAAAAATTAGGATATTTAAAATTTTCATTCAATTTAACCAAGTGGCGCGTCAAACAGCTACCGTGTCCATGACGTGTGATGGTCTATACAAAAAAATAAGAATGGCAGATTAAATATGATTAAAAAATAATAGAAATAATTTAAATCAAAATAGTATTAAAATAAACAAAAATGAAATTATATTTAAGAAACGGATGTGTTATAATAAATGTTGATAATGGAAATAAAATGATCGCAAAATAAGAAAAATAAGAACACACAGATTTTACGTGGAAACCCTTTTGGGAAAAAACTACAGGTAAAGGAGAAGAAATTCATTAATGTTGAAAAATGAATGATGCAAGAGGAGTTTTGACTACATCTATTTAAGGGTTGAAAAACCTTGTTCTAATCAAAATCAAATAGAAGAAGTGCAGTTCTATACAGATTCTACTTGTGCGGCATGGTTCATTTTTCAAAACCTTGTTCTCTACGAGTTGGAAAACCCTGTTGTAATCAAAATCAAATGTTGATACGGCCCTCGGCCTATCGCCCCCAGAGATCCCCTTATTTTGCCATTGTATTTATTTCTTCAACAAGTGACGAGATTCGGGTCACACAAATTCTAACATGATGTGATGATATTCTAGCTTCAAGCTCGATTTTGGTTCCAATTTCAAACCGATCCTTGATAACAGGTCTTCTCCTTCAATAGATAAGTCGGTTATAGTAATTAAAGACATGTCAGACCACCAACCCTTTCGTGTGTGAATTAATTGCGGGAACGCCTAACAACTAACCCTTATTGAACAAACAACCATGAAACACGCGTCCATGATTTAGCTCTTCGGTAGCCTTGCGAACTAGAAAGGCCTAACTGGAATCAACAACCTCAACCACGTAGGCCCATTAAATCTGATTGTTATTTCCCTTGACAGATCCAACCAACTGCACAATTGGACACACCAATGTGTTCTTCAATAAACCGAATACAACAACGATCGTATCGGTTCTTCCAACAGTACATTACACAACACCGAATCAATGAGCTCTTTTTGACTTGATGTCAAGACGACTTTATGAGATGACAGTATCTATCTCCTTAACTAGGAAAGAACAAATACCGCAATAAAGGATTTTGTGTACGATTTTGGATCTCATGGTTCCAAATATCAAATAAAAAATCGACCTAAAACTAGATCAAACTAATTGATAAAAATTAAAGAACAATCAAATGAAAAAGAAATTAAAGAAAATAAAAAGAAAATTTGTAATATTTCTTAACTTTGCACTATTTCCTCCCTTTCTACCTCTCTAACTATATATAATATAAAATCTAAAAGTTAAAATGGTGTTCCACCCTCTTCTAAATTATCTAATTTATATATATAATAAATAAAATAAAACCTAAACCTCGGTGAAGGGTGGTTGTTATCGCCACCCAAAGATTATTCATGTTTTGTTATATAATAACTTAAGTTAATAAAACCTAAAATAAAGAGAAAACATAAAAATACAAGAAATATTAATAGATATAATAATAAAATAATCCTAAAATATTTTTTTTGTTTCCTGACACATTGGATAATAATTGTATCTACGTAGAAAATGATCAATTAAGTACTAAATTAGGTAAAATTCATGTCCAAAATTAATTAAAATAAATAATAGAAGTATGTCAATTAAGCACATTATCAAACCCCCTCCATTTAATCCATGTTTGCCTTCAAGCATTTTATGCATTTATCAACCTGAGCATACTACAATCATCCAAGTTAGTTCAACCACCACAATTCTCAATTAAATCAAATAAATAAACATTAGTAAAACTTTTATTCTACAACCATCTTCCTCAAGCAAAACATGTTGAATTGCAACTCAATTAGGCATACAAATTATCAATTTATCTCATAATTAGGCTTCATAATACCAATTTATGCTAAATTACCAAGACACCAAAATTAAACAAAAATTTGCAACCATAAACAACCATTTGTCCCATTTCTTGTGTTCTTTTTTAAAAAAAAAATTAAAAAGCTTTTCTTGGGTGCCACTAAATCCTTTTATTTGAAGAAAGATGACAACCTAATTACTCCACCCCCATTTACTCAATTCATCACATCTCTAGATGGCTACTAGCTCTACTCATAATTGTTAAGATTAGCAGAGTAAGTAAATAGCTTAGAACGTCACTCAATCTTTTAACGCAAAATTAAATGACAATCCAAGGACCTGACTCCGATTACTCAACTGATCACAATTTTAAGACTTCACTCATAATCCAAACAAATAGTAGAGTATTTCTTCAATTTATTTTTTATTTTTTTCATTATTTTTTTTCAATTTTTTTGAACACAAGATAAAATAAAAGTTTATCTACTGCAAAAAAATTCCATGCAAATAAAATGTCTCAGTCAATTTAAGACAAAATAAAACATTCAATTTCGCACAAGAGTTTTTTCAAATGATTATGTGAATCTAAGTGTTTTCTTGTCATAATCAAATTATAGAATAAAAAACTTTGTAACATCTAAATGCTTCAAGGAATTGGCAAACTAATTTTTGGATTTTCTAGAATGAAAATAGCATACAAGGGCAAAAACACTATTAATACACAAAGATTAGGCAAGCAATAGACCAATTTCACTATAAACAATTAGACTATACCAAATTACGGTTCAATTCAATCTCCCCCTACCGAGTTAATCCATACATTGTCCTCAACATATCACGATAAACTAAAAAATGAATGAATTAAAAGTTAGGGGGAATTCTCTAAAAGTAGCCATGTTCATCATTCCCATATGCACTAAATTGATCGTTCAACACCAAACACCAAATTTTAAACTACGACCACGGTTCAGAGAATCTCGATCCTACACAAGAGAAATAAAATAAAAAATGAATAGAAATAAAAATAAAGTTAAATTACTAAAATGAATGGAAAATAAACAAAATTAAGTTAAAATTGGGTTGCCTCCTAATAAACGCCTTTGTTTAATATTGTTGGCCCAACATTTTTCATTTTTTGGTCAAATCAGATAACGAATTTGAATTTCTTCCACATCTTGAGGAAGATGTAGTTGAGGAGACTAAGACAATCAAATAACGGTTTCGGTTCCCACATTAGAGCTTGCAAATTAGGCGGTCAAAATTCATAATAAGTGGGCGGTAATTACACGTTATTGACACCATCCTCTAGAGGCTTCAGCTCTGTCTTTTGCATTGGATCTAAAAAATTTTATTCAACCACAAGAATTTCTCCAAGTTGACTCATTTTTTTCCTCATTCTGTTCCTACAAGACAATACAATCAATCCAATTTCATCATGTAAATCCAAAGAATCATGTGTCTTAGAATCAATCATATCCTCACTATATACCTTGGACACTTCACTGGTATGTTCTACCGAATCATAAATATAAAATTTATCAACCTTACCATCGAACTCTAGAGTAAGTATACCATTAAGGATGTCTATTTTTGTTCTTGTAGTGCTAAGGAACAATCGTCTTAATAAGACATTGGAAGCACCCAAAGAGCCATCCTCCCTATGCACAATATAGAAATCTGCAAGAAATATTAACTCGCTAACTTTAACCAGGACATCTTTCAACACTCTATCTGGGTAGACTATAGACCTATCTGCCATCCAAAGGTTAATCTCTATTTCTTTCAAAGGACCGACATTAAGTGATTCATAAATAAATAATGACAATATGTTAATAGATGAATCCAATCACACTATCTTAATGCCTACATTACCTATTTTACATGGAATTGAAATCGTACCTGAGTATTCACATTTGGAGATGTATATTATTCTGGATAAGTGCGAATGCATTCTCCCTTAAACTTACCTTTTCGAAACCAATGAGATTCTTCTTGTTGGTACAAAATTCTTTCAAAAGTTTCACAAAATGAGGTATATTTATAATAGTTTCTAGTAGTGGAATGTTTACCTCGTCTTTGTAGAAAATCTCAAAGAATTTTGTTTCATTTTTTTCTCGCTCATTTCCCACTAGCCTTTCAAGAAAATGAGGTGGAATTACTATAAATTTAGGCGGTGTTGATTCTACTTTTGCTTGTAGGTTGTCATCTTATTCTTTCTTGCAGAATTCTGGCCTACATTGGTTATCCAAAAGGGGCTATGGAACCATTCCTCTTCTATGAGTCATCAAACTCATGCTAAGCTTTATTTGGGTTCACAACACCTCTATTTGGGCTAACTCATTAAGCTCTCCAGTTTCTCCAAACTTGACTTTGTTTTCTAATGAAATTCAAGAGTGTCAATGGCTAAGGCATTAGCAAGTTCTTTTAAAGACAAACCTAAAGACTATGTGATGCGTGCTAGTACTCGAATTAATATTACTACAACACTTTTGTTGCCCGATCATTCTAAAACGGGTGTTTAAACTGAAATATCATATAAATAGCAAAGTTAAATAAAATAGATAAAAACACGAACTTTGAATGAATAGTTATGTTGAGAAAAGAACCAAATTTATAAATAACCCGACTCATTTTCTATGTAACAAACTAGAGAACCAAGAGTGTCAAAAGAAGAAAATTGAGATCTGCTATCTATAAAGAGATAGGAACCTATGGTATAGTGTGACAGCCACACATTAGAACGAGATGAGAAGGGGAGTGATAAGATTGATTTATGGGTGAACGCCACAAGACAGAATCTTGATAAGCTCGATAGGTGTTCTCAAAGAACGAAAAAGAATAGAATCTCAAAGATGTAAAATTGATTAAAAGTTCTATGTAACACCCTATATCCAACTCAATTGTCGAATTCAGAATACAGGATGTTACGCTCTAAACCCGAATTTCACTAATACATTTAGCATGCCAAATTAAATAAATGCCAATATAACACAATTAGCTAATTAGCTTTACCAAATTTCTTGAATTTAATACAATTATGTACTTTTAATTTAAGATAGAAAAATTTACATGTAACACCCTCAACCCAACCCGATTCACCATATTCGGATTTCGGGTGTTACTTCACA
Source organism: Gossypium raimondii (assembly GCF_025698545.1). NCBI lineage: Eukaryota > Viridiplantae > Streptophyta > Magnoliopsida > Malvales > Malvaceae > Gossypium > Gossypium raimondii. The sequence goes on along the minus strand of NC_068572.1, from coordinate 11,269,053 downwards.
TAATACTTAGTGAAATTTTCGAAACAATTAATGTATACTATTGACTTAAGACATATTTCTTATTAATTTATCCAATATTTCATCATCAAAGAAACAAAAAATAGTATTTTAAAATAATAATAATAATATATTAGACTTATCATAACTTATTACAACACAAAAGATTGCTAAAGACAGACTCTTTAAGGCGTAATCCTACTATACACCACTTTTCCGACTAGTCCACTGTATGCATTATATCCTGGGTCGCTGCTTCCTTGGCGTAATCCTTGCATCATCCTTCCTAGCGTTCTCACTCTTCGGTGATACCTGAAACATAAATATAATACTTGTATGTTACACGCGCTTAGTGAGCATTAATACAGAATACCTTGGAATCTTCTTAGTTGAATTCTTCATCTCAGATATCTAATTTCATCATCTTAGTCTTGCAACTACATGCCAACTATTATACTTAACGTATCGATTTTCACTTAACCGCCTAGCTGACTTCAAATCTTTTCAGACAATATATTAGTATTTTCTTTCTCTTATAACAACAAAAGCACTTTTCGAATGAATTTCTTTTCAGAGCCCACTTCATACAGACCATTTCTTTGCACAAACACGTATTCTAAAAAAGTTGTTAACAGATACTATTCACTAGTAGATACTTACATATTTGGCGGATTCCCATGATGAGTTGAATACCATCAGTTTACCAATCAAACCATATTCTAGTCCAAATCCAATACATGTTTATACTGATAACGGACTATCTAGATCATTTAGAATAATTACACACATCTTTGTTTCAAAACACAAAGTTACACAAGATGATAAACATCTCAGATTCCATAAGATTCTAGAGTAAGACATGATACTATTCAAATATGACAGATATGAGATACTTATGTCTCAGCACCACAATACGCGGATGAACTCAGATGGAAAAATGCTTATATCTTTCACGACTATGAATACGCCCATATTCTAAACTAATAGATTACCATGGCAGATATCCTCTTTGAATATACAGATACACACTTCTTTTCAAGAAACTTTCCTTAAAACTTATTCGACTACATCATAAAACTAATTCAACCAAATTAACTTTATATGTATAATAATCTTATCATAGACTTATCTATAAAAGAATTCTCAGAATTTATCCAAGACTTACCACAAGGGCGAATAACCATATTCTACCATACAGATATCATCAAATATGCCAATAAGAGGATAAAGAACTTGTAACACCCCTAACCCGTCTCCGTCGCTGGAATAGGGTTACAGAGTATTATGACAGATCATAACAATTACTAACATCTAACCATTCAAATATCAAATTTAATATCAAATAATCAAATTCAAATGTCATTCATAGCATAAATACCATTATTGACCTTAAATCGGGCTTACAAGGCCATAAAAATAATTTAGGAACAAACAGGGACTAGTTTGAAATATAACAGAATTTTTTAGAAAAAAATTCAAACATTTTTGAAAACAGGAGTCACACGGTCATGTGGCCAGACCGTTTGAAAAAGGCTAGGCCATGTGGCATAAGGACATGCCCATGTGACCAATCGTGTGATAAACCATGTAACTTTCAAAATAATTTCACTTGATCGTGTCACCGGCCGTGTGCCAGACCGTGTAACAATCGAAATACCCTCACACGATCGTGTCATAGGTCGTGTACTAAATCATTTTCAATTCGATATTGAATCACACAGTCGTGTCGTAGGCCGTGTGGCACACATGACTTGAAATGCACGATTGTGTAAGGAGACCATGTGACAGCCCGTGCCCTAGGCTGTGTGCCCCAAATTTTTCCTTCAAATGTAGGTTTACAAAAACATTTTTACTTGAATACCAACAACTCATTTACCATCAATTAAACATATACAAAACACGCTTAAACAAGCCCAAAACATGCCAAAATCATCCAACCTAAGTCTCTAACCAATGTGCCCTCACTGACACCAGAATTCAATATCCAAACCAAATTCACGTTATTAACTAAAATTATGTATTCATCGTGCAAGTATAAAACATATCACTTTTAGTAATTACTTAAAACATATACGAGATACTCCTATCCATGCCACATATTACAAAATTAAACATTTTCAAAATCTACCAAAAAAGAATCTGGATAGTGTGATATTCGCATTGATCCAATCACTCGATTCCACAAAATGTTATCTACAAGGAAAGAGGAAAATGACATGAGTAAGCTTTAATAAGTTTAGAAAGTTCACAAGTTAAAATGATAAAACTTACCGAATAAACATAATAAATCATTTAATAACATTTTTAATAGACATTAGTCCTGTCAACCACAATCAATCAATGTGAGTTATAAAAATATACAAGTTGCATAATTTGTTCAATAATACGAATTCAATCAATATTCATTCACGATATACTATCAGAAATCAAGCAAAAATTTATACAATTCAATACGCAACTCATTTAACCATTTAAAATCTACCCGATGAACAATATCACAGATATGGATACGCGGTTATCCACCATAACATGCCAGAATGCTCCAACGATTGAAACCAACTGAGAACACGCCTTGGCTCCAAGTGCCTAGCTCGTTCGGTAACATCCCTATAGAAACACACCTCAAAACCAAGTGTCAAGCCTGAAGGCTTTACATCCACCCCCGGTAACACACCATAAACACTGTAAATATAACACGATAGTCTGCAACAAATGCTGGACTCTAGTATATTAAGTGAACAAGAATAAATTAGGAATCATCATCTCATCACAAGTTAATCTCATACAGTGCGCAATACAACCTATTGACATGCCAATTGTATCCTATCCTATTTTCACCCGGGCTCGATACAAATAATCGCATAATATTTTACAAATCAATTACATTTATCTACTTAAATTAACTTTATGATTATAGAATTATACAAATACATATAAGAATACTCAACAAATCATAAATCACACGTCAATGTCATATTACAATTTATTCTAATTTAAATCGTACGAACTTACAAAGGCTAAACAGCAAAGATGACAATATCAGGGACTATTTAACAATTTTCTTTGTTCCGCAGTTATCTATCAGTTCTTGATATGCAAGCAATAAGCAATGGCCAAACCTTTTGTTTCTCTAATGGAGTTTTTTCTCCCTATCTTTTTGATGGTGTAAAAGGTAAGGAATATGATACTTAATTTTTACTTTATGATTTTACTTATTTAATTATTAATAAACTAATGAATTAACATATAAATCTTTCAATAAATGCCTTAACCATCCACTATTAAAGAAACATGGTCTAACTACTTCATAAGTCCGTACACAACCACAAAATAAACTATTTAATCAACAAAATAAGGGTTGATGGTCTCATTACCTCATTTTTCAAAATCACTTGACTTTCGAGACAACCACTTATACTAAACCATTTATTCATTTAGTTAAAATTCATCAAATAAAAATTCAATTAAAAAATTATAATTCACTCGTATAATTTAAACACTAATTATTACGAACTTACTCGTCAGATTTGTGGTTCTGAAACCACTATTTTTGACACCACTGAAAAATTAGTTGCTACATAACTTGCCCAAAGGCTTAGCAGATCACGCCAGATAGGAAAACATATAGAATCTTGTGTTTACAGTCCCAGTGGACTTTCACAGAAGGTGCCATGGGTTTCTCCCTTATGGACTTTTACATAACTTTATGTCATGATCTGTTAGTTTGATCTACACATTACCGAAGGCATCACCATGAACTTTTATATAGTCATATCTTGCCATGGGTCTCAGCCACTTGGACTTATACATTCTCATGTCGTGATCTACCAGTCCATCTATCATCTTACTATAGGCATCACCATGAGTGTTTTCATATCATAAATTTTCATGGGTCTCAACCACATGGTCTTGCACTTATTTTTGTATCATGATTTGCTAATCTAGTTAGCATTATACCTAACATACCAGAGGCATCACAAGGGATGTTTTACCCAGAATTTACTTACCCATATTTGCTTATACACCTAGCTGCTTCGTACTTTCACTTATCAGACTTTACCTGTATAATCACCACTTACTTTCTATCCAAATAATACTTCTTACATATAATCATTACACATGCAGAACTTTTACCATACATCATTTACATCATTACCCATTATACATATTTTATTAGCATATATATACTTTTACTGGAACAGTACACATGCAGGATTCAAGATAGAGACTCGCCTAGTACTCAGGTAAACTGTAGCTCAAAGCTTCAGACTTGGACATCCACCTTGAACCAATAGCAACACTGGTTAAAGAACATAGAACCACCATTAAAACTCATTTACAAACAACTAACTAATAATTCAACTACAAACAACCCTCATTTAGAGTCTCTTTTTCACAACTCACTATTCATATATTTCCTAATGCGCTTATTCTCTCAAAAACATAACATGTAGAGCTATTGGACTTACTAGGAAATAGATCTTCCCTTCACCAATTCAAAAACATTAGCTTCCAGCTTAATAAAGAAGAAAAACCAGAGAATAAAATTGTAGGAAGAAGAACCATCCCCTAACTAACCTTTCTCACCATACATATATATATGTCCAGTTTTTTTAGTGGAACTTGACAAATGTCAATAATTTAGCTTGTCCTAATATCCTGTACAAATATTATTTGACCAATCAATTTAGTTGGCTCTTAACCAGTTCACATTATGAAACCAAACTAGCACAGTGCCCAGACAAACTAGGCATACTATGTCTTTGGCAGTATCCCTTACCAGACTTACACTTCTCTTAACATACTTTCTTAAATAGCAGAATAATCTAAGAAAGAATCTTTGATTACTTATGCAATGATTGCCTTACGCCAAGTCGTATTTTCCAAATGAATATAAACAGACGAACTACACTACACCAAATAAATAATTTCACATTAACACGTCTTCTAATCGAGTCGACCAGATTTGAGGCGTGACATTACAAGGGTAACTTTACCATATAGAAATATTTACTTAGTCCTTAAAATAATATTCTGAACCTTGATTACAAATACAACTAAGAACTTGAGGCTATGCATCTAGGTCGCCTCATTGTATGCATATTACAACTAAGATGCATGTTTGTCTGAGCACGATAGATTCTGGCCTGGTCCCTCCATAAATCCTTGAATTTCCTTTCTACTTGTCGTACATATTCACACATAAGCAATTTCAACTGAACTTAGTGAGTAGTCCATACCTTGCATCAATGTAATGCTAATAAGTTGGCACTTCATGGTTTTGAATGCATGTTTGGCTTTGACTATGCTAGGACAGTTCATCAATCTTATTGGCATAGTCTTGGCATCGTACAAATTGACTTAACTTGTACTTGATACATTATCTTGATGACACCATCACTTATTTAATTGTGCCTCTTGGAGAACAACTCGGCTTGCTTGACTACCTTAGATTTATCACAGACGACCCAAAAATAAGAGATTACACGTTCGGATATTTGCGGTCTTGACCATATAAAGCTTCCACTTACGGGATTCCATAGACATATAATCGGGAATACTAATGTATAGATGTTTAATATTGTGGCGAATAATACCCATCAATTCTTTCTTTGATAGTTTTCCTTTTGAGAGATAATCCTCATGGATTCTAACTCGCGGACTTGTGAAAGAAGACCCATAAATAATTCTCAGAGCACATCTTGCACCAACAATTACATATAACCAGATGAGATAAACCTTGGCGAATGGTTTCTGCTGCGGACTGCTAATAGTAGCTTGTCTTAATGGACTTCAATTCGTAGTATAATCCTTGTGGATTCGTATTTCAAACCCAAGTATGTGGATTCATACATGTGAAACATATTAGCGGATTCATAAAAGAAGACCCCCATTACGATTAATAAAGAAAATAAACTCATATTGGTCAAGTGGACGAATCTGCTGGACTGTCATATCTTACATATAACTCTTATAAAAAAATAGATCATACCTTTCTATCCACGCATAGCAATAGGTTACAGGTAAATGAACTCATTCTTGGCAGACTTATAAAAGTGGATCTAATATTTACGAAAACATAGATGCAGACTTATTCACGAATTTATGGAAGTTACAAATTCACATACGCAAATTTCCTCGCGAACCTCCACTAGATCGTGCCGTAGAGGTGAGCTTAGCGGACCTCCTTGGATCATGCCATGGCTATGGACTTGAATTTCACATATTCGACTTAAATCCTTAGACTCCGTAGAGTCTTAGACTACCTTTAAAGGGTTTTCATACTACCCGTAAAGGGCTTCTATAAACAGCTGCGCACCTTTCTTCGTACAGTCCGCCCGAACCTCCGCAAAGCCAAATACCATTAATATTCATTTTATCATATAGTCCACAGAACCTCCACAAATCCTCCTTGTTAATTTGAACACATACTTGTTCCCTTACAAGGTTAGGGTCATTCATCAATATCATTTTGCATTCACATGCCCTACCGGAGGTTAAACGTACAATATTTTATATTCTCCATTACTTCTCCCATAACAACCTCACTTCAAAAGACCTCCATTACTCTGTATATCATTTATATACATGTATTTCATACACAAACACTCAACTGATACTATGATTCATGCACAATACACATTACACCAAACATTTCATCTACACCACAAGGATAAACTTACAACTAGTCATGCATTTTCATATCAACACAACATGCATCACGATACATGAATATTCAATTGTAGAGTAACTCATCATTTACACAACATCACTTAGACATACCCAACACACGATACTGAAAATACATGAACAACCATTTAAGACTTGAGTTTTGGAACTCCCCTGGAAGTTGACACCAAATCCATCTACTTAGATTTTCCCTTGTTACTTGAGCCTCATTGGTCAAAAAAATATAACAACCATTTTAGAATTCCAACGAAGATAATTCATCATCACAAGAACCATAATTCTTTCGCATACAAAGGTTATTTAAGTGATTATCTGTAACCTTACCCAATGCAGAACAAAATCAATGGATTAATTGAAATCATTAACTTTCTTCCCTTTTCTTTCCTCTGTGATAAATTCTCAGTTACTTATGTACAAAATTTAGTTTCTTTCCTCCATGAAGATCATTTTTTAATCTTTCTCTCTTACAACTAGACTAGTGAAGAAGATGAAGAAAGAACAACACCAGAGAATAACTTCTTTCCCTTACATAATACTCTCGTACTCCCTTTACCAATATTAATTCAATAGCCAAGTCTAAATATCCCTAATCATCATGTCTCCCACTAAGAGATTTCTAGTTCAAATGTAACAGAACTATAGGTTGAAATCTAATCTTTTATTATCCAGTCGCCACTTGCTCCTATTTAAGTTAGATCCTACGTAAATAGAAAGTTTTTCAATTTAGTCCCCAAAGTCACTATTACAACTTAAGCTTTGACTTTTCTAGGTGTCACATTCTAACCTTAAGGCTTACAATTGTTCATCTATTTATAGGCGAAGCTAGGCATTCCAATAGCCACAAACCGACCATTAAACAGAGATTCTAGAATGCACCATACATGTACCTATGTGATACATGTATTGTCAAATTCGTTGAATGAGTGAAGAGACAAATACACTCCCCTTGTCATCCCAAGCTTCTAGCACATGTATCTTATTGTTCATGTATCTTTGAGCATTAATGAATGGACACAAACGTCTCACTTTGCTTGTGCATCCATTTGGGTGTTCAATGAACAATTTAAATGGAAATTCACCATCCTTGAACGTCCAAACATCTCTCAATTATCATCCTTAAGGTGAAATACAACTTTATTAACCTTCATTGAATGTGCATATATTTGGAACTGCATGAATCGATTGAAAAGTCATATTAAGGCCCATTGTAGCACCGTCCATGCATGAAGACTTGTACATTGCATTCGGTCATTCCTGTATGTGACTGGAATATTGTATCATGCAAAGAATACAAAGGGTCTTATGGTTATTAGAGACTGCATGAATCCTTAAGATTTAAGGAGTTCACTAGACATGTATTCGAAGAGGAAGCCAAAAAGACATAGGGACCTGATGCTCATAATATGGTCGACCAAATAAACCTGCAAAACACTATAAATAGATCACATAAGCACAATTTCAAAACAAGACACAGAACAATTAAGTCCTAAAAAATAATGCATAAGAAAACTAGACTCGACAAAAATATAATTAAACACACAAAATACTTAGACAAAAGGACAATAATTCGCATTTTGTGGAAACAAATGCAAACATAGTAGGAAGACATAACATATGTAATCACATGAAAAACACATAAACACAAAGTAATAAAACATAGTTAAACATTAAGACATATGACACATGATTAACATAATAACTTGAACTTAAAATACATGTAATCATTAGTGACACAAACATAGAAATATGGACATATAAAATATAACTTAGAAACATTAAAACAATTTAAATAAAACATGAAGTCCAAAACTAAATGTCCAAATGTATGGCCCAAATAAACAATCCATATATGTTGTTTCATTTTGCACTTGGGCCCTTCACATTTAGGCCAATTACTATGAATGGCCTCTTGAGTTCCATTATTCTGAATTCTCATTAAAAGCCCATTACACTCCAAGGTGTAAACAACGGCCAAATTTGGCCTTTTCATTTGTGGCCCATTTCAAGTGGGTGATTAGTTCTGAGCCCAATCAAAGGCCCACTTAGCCAAACCAGCACATGATGTAGTCGTGTATACATCATTATGGTTGTTGCATTGTTGGACTAGTCTGTAACGACCCGATTTTTAGTGGTATTAGAAAATACAATTTTAAAACCCCATTTTTGTAAACCGTCTGTATATATTAAATATGAATATTTACGAGGTTAATATAAAAATGTATTGATGTTTGGTCGATCAAGTTTGTCAATTAAATAGTTAATTTAGGCAAGGAATAAATCGTAAAATTCCAATTGCTATTGATTTTAAATTAGGAAAAGGATTGGGGACTTAGATAACAATTATCAAAATGACCAAAATACAAAATAGACCAATTTGAGATAGATGTTAGTGGGTGTGATGTAAATTACCATTAGTTTAATTTAATTATGAATTAAGGTTTAATTAAGTAAGATTAAGAAAAACTAGTCATGTTTAATTAAATTAAACATACTATATATATAAAATATGTGGGAAAACATGAAAAAATTCATCATCATCCCCAAACTTATCGTCCACCACTTTTGAAGACTTGGAAAATCTAGTTGAGCTTTTGATCATCTTTACAACTAAATCCCTAACCCCTTTTCTTTGATTTTTATGGATTTTTTTTATCATGGGAGCTTGATTCAGCTAACCCATTGATCAATTTTTCTATTGGTAAAATTTTTTAAGTTTCCATTGTTGAGAATTGAATGAAATTGGTATGAAATTGTTATAAATTAAGCTTAGTTTAAGAAAATGACTAATTTGTAAAGCTTAATTATTAGTTTTGTACATTAGGAACCAAATTGAATAAAATGTAAAAATTTGTTAAATTTTGGTAGGAATAGGAAGTAGAGAGTCCTTAATGAATATATGTGAAATCGTATTTTAATCAAGCTAGGAATTGAAAGTTATGACTATCTCCAATTTAGGACTAAATCGAATAAAATGTAAAATTTTAAATATATAAAAAATTGAGTTTATATAGGTTCATGCATATCATAGCATATTATAGAGATATTTTGTATTAATTGATGATATAAAATGATTGTTTAGATCAAGAATCGGGTCGAAGTGGAGTTGATCAGGAAAAATCTAAAATTACAGATTAGCCCTTAAAGTACATTTTATATATTTTGAACAGGTAAGTTCATATGGAACTTACTATCCTATTTTATATTATGTATGAATTGTGTTTGATTTTATCTATATGTTAGATTTCAATAGAATTTAGTGAACTTGGCATTTCTGGCTTAAAATAGACTAAATTGAAAAGTCATGTGAACATTGGCTATTATGAAATAGTACAAGGTGCAAATATGAATGCTGATTGATTATGAAACTTGTGAATGAAATATGTAATTATTTACAAGGATTGGTTATGACATGTATACAAAAATGATGCCTGTGTGAACTTAGTAAAAGGTTTGAATACGTATGGCATGTCATTAGGGATATACTTGTGTTTGATCAGGGATTTTACATGTTATTACTAGATCTAGCATTTGTTGCAGATACTCAGGTTATACATATTGTAGGTTTAACCTAAACGGGTAACCTCGATATAATGTCAACTTGTGTGAGCAACTCTATTATAATGTCAGCTTGTGTGAGCAACTTATTCCCATGTATCTGATTCCGTTTTACTATAGTTTCATTGGGTAATATTAAATTAAATAGAAATGGAAACCTAAATGCAAATTGGAAATGGGATAGTATATGTTTGATATTTGATATGTAATAAGTATTGGATTGTATTAATGTCTTAAATCTTTCTCATGATTTGTAATTGTGACTGACCTATTTAGTTGATAATGTTAGCATGTACTGAGATGTGCCAATATGTGCCAAGAATAGCCACTTCTGAATGTCAAAATGTATGGCATTTTCTTATGCTTTAACGGATCAAGGTAAGTTTAGTTACTCTATCTAAACTTACTAAGCATTCTTAATGCTTACTTTGGTTGTTTTTCCTTCCATGTATATTATCACCATACGGAACTTACTGAGCCAAGTCAATGAAGAAGCTCACACTATCAAAGATGGTAGAATTATGTTCTTTTGAGTCAAGACTATGTGGCATGTATATATAAGGTATTTGGCATGCTAATGGTCTTTTTAAGTTAGATATTATGTGATAAAAGTGATAATTGTTGAATTTTGTTTGCTTACCATGGTGTGTATTTATATGTGCATGTTTTGGCCATGATGAATGCTTTGATGAATTAAAATCACAAGCTTTGCATAGTTAAAGTGTCCAAGGTTGATAACGAATAATTAAAATGGATAAATTGATGAATGGTTAGGAAATGGTAATATTGATGGTTGATTATGGTATGTAAGTGTGTAGCTTGAAATTTTATTCTTATGTTGATCTAGTCTATGTGAATGCAAAATTTTGATGCACAAGGACGTGCACATATGTATATGCTAAAGGTGTTGGCTTGTTTTAAATTGTTTAGGTGAACAAATGATGATTATGAGTTGAATGATATGTTAATTAGTTTGTTTCAATGTTATAAGTTTGTTTTGATATATTTTATCATATTTTGACATAAGAAGAGTTGGAAATGATTGAATGAACTATTAGGTGTGGTTTGAGGTCAATTGATTAGGTACCAAATATGTATTTTGGCAAAAAAGGGGCAACGTTATATCATCCGTGGAAACTTCCAATGGTGCTAAATTGTCTCAGATAATCGTCCTCCCAAAAAGAACACGCTTCTATCACATGGTTGGGTACAAGACATAAGCCACACACTGTGACTGGTGTCATATTTTATGTACCAATACGATGAACAATATTAACAATATCACTAAGTGTACTTTCCATGGAAGATACATTTACCTCTTATGTTCTCTTGGGATATTCAAACATAAACTTAAATAGTTGATAATTTACAACCATATTGGAATACATTCAATCGTTCAATTTTTTAAAAATTCTTTTTTTTTCACGAGCAGTCTTCTCTACTTCAGATCTTGCTTAAGTGGTTGGTACCTCCAAACCTGGTAAAAAAAAAAAGAAAGCACAAAATTAGTTAGCAATAGTCCCCGACAATGGTACCAAAATTTAATGGGTGTTGAATCCACAAAAAATAATATTTCTATGCCTAAACAGTTTATGAATAGCAGTATAGGGCGTAGGTTCGATCCCATTGAGACTTGGATATCTAAAATTGTTGTTAAGTTTTACCAAGTTGAATCTCAAGCAGCTGTCGTGCCTACAACATATGATAATCTATAAAAAAAATAAAAATAAAAATAAAAAGGAAGGGATTAAATATGATTAAAATAAAATTAATAGAAATAATTAAAATTGAAATAGCAGTAAAATAAACAGAAAAAAATCATATTGAATAAACTTATGTGATGATATTCTAGCTTCAGGCCTAACTTTGGTTCCGGTTTCAAATCGATCCTTGATAACAAGTCTTCTTCTTCAATCGATAAGTTGTTTATAGTGATCGAGGATGCCTCAGATCACCAATCTTTCATGTGTAAACAAATTGCAGGAACACCTAACAACTAACCCTTACCAAATGACCAACCACGAAACACGCATCCACGATTTAGCTTTACGGTAGCCTTGCAAACTATAAAGGCTCAACTCGAATCAACTACCTCAACCACGTAGGTCATTTAAATCTAATTTTTATCTCCCTTGATGGATCCAACCAACCACTGAACTAGACAGGCCAATTTGTTCTTCGGTAGACTGAATACGACAACTTATTATATCAATTCTTCCAATTGTATATCATACAACACCGAATCAATGAGCTCTTTTTGACTTGATATTAATACGAATTTATGAGGTGATGGAGTCTCTCTCCTTAACTGGAGAAATAACAAATACTAAAATAAAGAATTTTGCATATGGTTTCAGATCTCAGAGTTCCAAAGACCGAATCAAAAATCGACTTAAAGCTAGATCAAACTAATTCACAAAATTAAAGAACAATCAAAGAAAAAAGAAAAGAAATTAAAATAAGAAAATTTTTATTAAAGAAAATAAAAAGAAAAATTGCAATGGTTTTGGGTCATGTAATATTGCGCCTCCCATTTCTACTTCTCTATCTATATATATATAATATAATATATAAAACCTAGAAAGCTAAAATGGTGTGCAACACCTTTTCTAAACTATCTAATTTATATATATAATAAATAAAATAAAACCTAAACCTAAAAGAAGGGTTGCAATTAACGCCACCCTATACTATTCACCTTTTGTTATATAATAATAACTTAAGTTAACAAACCTAAAATAAAGAGACAAACTTAAAAATACAAGAAATCTTAATAGATATAATAACAAAATAATATTAAAATCTTCGTCTTACGTGCCAACTTGAGTTCTCGTGTCGAATCTTTCGTGCAATCTGCATATCTGCTTGTTTCCCGACACATTGGACAATAATTGTATTTACATAGAAAATTAATTTTTAAGTACCAAATTAGGTAAAATTTATGTCCAAAATTAATTAAAATAAATAACAAAAATATTTCAATTAAGCACATTATTAGTAACATTCATGCATTGTCCTTGTTCACTACTTATGTTGCTCTTTATGCCATTCCCACCAAGAATTGGCTCCCAAATAGCCAAAGAGATGCAATTAGGAAATGAGCTATAGTGCTGCTTAGGAAGGTGGTCGAATTGGTGAAATTTGATTTGGGTCTTCTTTTTTATGAAGTAATTGTCAAACATGCTGAAAAGGTCCTTGGAAGGTATCTCTTACGATTTCCTTCCCTTATTTTCAAGTGCTTTTCAAGCAGAATCCAAGGCTTTTTAGAGTCAATAAGCAAGTTGAAAGGGCAGTTATTGAGTTAAAGTTACTTTCGAAATGGATCGAGGGGAAACACACTAACCCTAAAGAGTAATCTAATGAAGTTGAGGATGCAGAATCTACAAATGACTCAATTCAACGGACTTTAGAAGTTCCTACTGTCACAAGGATTGTGTCTTACCCTATAGGTTTTAAAAAAGAATAGAAATGATTAATCAACTCACTTCCTCTATTGATTCACACAACAACATCATTGCAAAGCTTCGAGCTAAGGTCAAGGTGATACAAAAGATCAGAGATCGAGAAATTGCCTTAAAAAATGACTTGCTTACTCCCCCAATGGACCAATTATTTGGCAGTCTTTTTTTATCAAAAAGGGGTATAGACTTAGAAGTTATTCTTGATTATTTTTTTAGCTTTAATTTTTATTTTCTTTTTAAATCTTGTAATCATGAACTTTTAAACTTTTATAATTGTTGGATATATTACTTTGGTGCACATTTTACATATCCACATCTTATTTAGATATAATTATAGTATTTTGATTATTTATGCAAATTATAGGCAAAGCATTGATGGTTAACATGCTTAATTATGTTCTAAGATAGGTATAATGGATTAATTGAATTGAGATGAGGGTGAGTTATGGTTATTATGTTTATTAGCTTCCTAATTTGCATGATTGCAACAATTTGAAAGTTAGTGGTGTTGAATATGGTGGTTTTGAAACCTCATTTTTTGGTCGAGTCCGCAAATATTGAGGTTAGTATAAAGTTTAATTAAATTTTGGTCCGTTAATTTTGTCGTTTGGATAGTTAGTTAAGGTACAATGACTAAATTGTAAAAGTCGTAAAATTTAATTGCTATGGAATTTTAATTAATTGAGGGACCAATTAAGTAATTAGACCCTTCTATATGTGACAAACGATGGTAGGATACATCTAGCATCCACTAATTATGTTAATTGTCATTAAGGTTAAGTAATTAAGTTTAATTAAAGTAATTAAGGTTAATTAGTTATAAATTTAAGTATATAAGCCAAAATAAAATAAAAAATATATTCTTCAGTTCAACTTCTTCCTCTCATGAAAAAAGAAAAGAAATAAATAGGGTTGAAACTTTCTAACCATTCAGCCTTCAATTAGTAAGTTTGGTTTAATTATTTTATTGTATTTTATGTTTTTGTGGTCCTAGGAGCTTGATTTAGCTAACCCATGTACCAATTTGTAAAGCTGTTAAAATTTTCAAAAGTTCCCATTGATGAATACTAGATGAAATTGGTGTTAATTTGTTAGATTTTAAGCTTAGATATGAAAAAAGACTAATTTGTAAAGTTTAATTGTTCATTTTTAAAATGGGAACTAAAGTGCATAAATTTTGAAATTGATGTTAAATTTTTGTAATTATAGATAATAGAGGGCTTTAGAAGGATGAAATTGATATCGCTTTCAAAATCAAAGCTCAAATTTGAAAGTTATGGTAGTTTCAATTTTAGGGAGTAAATTGAATAAAATGCAAAATTTTAGGGACATTTGAGAAATGGCATTGGTTGATTCATACATTTAGCAGACTGTTATAAAATTTTTAAATTGATAAATTAAATTATTATATAGATCAATATTTGAATCAAACTCAGGATAATCGAGAAAAAGCAAAATTATCGAATAATCCATGCAATTCAACTTGTCTGTCGATTTTTTCAGGTAAGTTCGTATGGTGTAATTGTGTTTGAATATATATGTAATTAATATTGTGATCATACTATCCTACCTGTAGATCGAATCAACTTGAATACCACACTATCTTACCTTAGACTCGATAGTTTTTTGATCATTTTAGTCCGGTTATGTGGCGTGTACATAGGAACTTATATGTTTGTTAACTTTGAATTGATGGTTTAGTTTAAAACTTGGTTAGTGATCATATATGTGACTATGCATAATTTGAAATTTGTGTTGGGACCTATGAAGGGTATTTAACTTGACATATATGAGCTTAAAATGACATAGTTGAATATTGGTGTGAATAGGTAAAAGCTTGATTTTGTATGTGAAGTATGAATAGGCTAAATTGGTAGGTTTGGTGCCAAATTATGGCATATTTGATTGATTGAATTTAGAAATGGTTAAACAATAGTTTTGGATGGTATTTTGGTTGGTTTTGTGCACGAATAAAGTTGCAAACATGCACCAAATTGGTCAATGCCATAGATGGCTTGAAATAGGAATCAAATGGCCTAATTTGTACCAAAAACAAAGTCCTCGCCCCGACAACCACATCTCATCGTCGCAACACCGACCAAAAGTATGTGATGTCAAGTGGCCTGACGTCGTGATGTGACAAACTATTTGGCGACGTCACGACGCGAAGAAGGTGATATCACGACATCAACCCTAAATTTTCAAAACTTTGCAATTTGGTCTTATTTTGTGCTCGGGTCAACGAGAGAGCTCTCGTAAGTTCGATTTGTATTTGGAAAAGTTTTAGTAACATGTTATGAATGAGTTTAATTCATAAACATGTGCTTGCTTGATATATTTGTTATAATTTTATGGAAATTGCTCCGGCAACGAATGTGACATCCTGTCGCTCAGTCCTGGCGATAAGGTCGGGCAAAGGGTGTTACAATGATTTTGTTCAAAAATTCACCAATGGGGTAGATTGTTGAGGCAAGTTTTTGAAGTGGTTGTCTATGTGCCAATGAAAATGCCTAATTCGGCCAACTTACTTGTCATATTTAAAGTTGGCAATTTTTGAAACAATATATTTGGGCTACAATCGATGTTGATATTGTAGAAGTATCCAAGCCTTTTAATCCATTTGGAGAAACACATCTTGAAGATTGGATTGGATTAGAGCAAGCAATTGGATCCCTTGCTTTATGAAGATTGGATCGAGGGCATTGAAGACATATCTCCAAAACATTCCACTTTACTATGGTCTTTATTAGTATATTGTATTTAGCTATTTTAGCTGTCATTTAATAGGGATTTTTTTGTGATTGATCTCTAGCATGTTAGTAAGTCTCAAAATTTTATACATTTGAGATATTTGTATAGGTTTATATATTGAGTATTATTTGATTTTACAATCAATGTTCTCAAAGAGAGAATGTGAAGGTGAGAGATTTAGTCTTTGGATACAAAAACAAGGTTGTTATACTAGGATTTGATAAAACTAAGTTCGCTTGTTGTATTGAGATCAAAGATAGTGAATTCATCTAATTGAGCTACGCTCTATAGACATAAGGAAACAGAACTATGTAAATAATTTATTGTCTTCTATTTTTATTATGTTTTATGCCGTGCTAACAAAAGTGCCCACTTTTATTGTTACTTGTATTTATACTTTGCTTTTTTAACATATTAACAACTAGTTCGAGTTAACAGATAAATTTAAATTATATATGCATAAAATTAAGGATATCAATTTAGTTTTATTAAGTATATGAATTTATAGGAAAAATAAGGCCTATAGGCGATTTTTATTTTTATTTAGGCCTTTAGGTCAGTTTTAAAATTAATTAGGGATATAGTCTGATTTAACTGAAAAGCGTGACTAGCAGAAAGCTCATCCAGTTGGTCGCACTTTCTATATCTCTCTCTTAGGGTCAGGGTTTTTATTTTTTAGGGATATAGTTTATGGTTATTTTAGGGTTTAGGTTATTTTAGAAGTGTTTAGGGTTTTTGATTGAAATGAAATAAGTTCTTAGGTAGTTTTAAGGGGTCGGGATGTGATAACGTGCCTCAGCATGCATACAATTCATATGTCATGGCGGGATAGGACCATCACCTTAGAAACCCATCGTAGGAAATCCAATTTTGAGGTAATAATGCTTGATACGATCATGGGTCCAAATTTAACGTTAAAGTCCGAGTCGACGATCATGATACAGTCACGATTTCGAGTATAACTGGGGGGTTAGGTGAAAGTCATTACACAGTCAGGAGTTCAAGCTTTTCAGATACTCGCAAATCTTATATATACCATACATAAGATTGAGACCATAATCATATGGAAAAGCTTTAGGTACTTCTGGCGTAATCAACTTAATAGTCAGTATCCTTAACCTTTCATTCTTGTCCAAAGGCTGACACCAAGGTTGACAAAAGAGGGCTCTCAAGAGGAGAGTGGATGTTCTGGCATAGTAGAGGTTAAAATCGGATCAGCGTGGCAGTGGTTGTAGTTATTAATAGGTTGTGCAATAAAAAATCGTTCTCCACCAGAGAGTCCACTTGCGTTCACGATAGTGCTGGCCTTCGAAAAAGAAGGAAGGTTAAAAGGTATCGGTTTCCTAAAAATAGAGAAAAAATTACACCGATTATAACTAAAAGCCCCAACATTTTTCGTATGAATATGCCCTCAAAATTTTGTATGGTATTTACAGGGCATAATTTTCGGGTATTCGAAAAGATTGAACTTGTGCCTACGCAACAACCATCAACTAGTTGCCCCATTATACCCTAATTTGTTTCTGTATAATGGTCGTCGATTGAAACCTCTACGTCAACTTCCACCCTTGATCGTAGAAAGCAAAATCACCACATAACCGACTTCCTTAATATAGGCTTTAGAGGCAATGATCGCATCTCGGCATTATATATGAAATGTGTGAGACTCAAATCGATATCGCATCATCGACGAATTAAGAATACCTCAAATGTAAACCAAACACTTTTAGCAACTGAAATTTTCAAGACCGGGAAATAGTTTGTAATGGAGAAATGGATAGGTGAGGGAGAAATTATATGACTGAGGGATGATGAAGCTTGGTGTGTTAGAGCCTTTTTATAGTCGTAGGGAAGGGTATGTTTGTAAAGAAAACCTTGAAACTGCATTGTAGGAGTGATGAACATATTCTAAACGTGTTTCAAGCATCTGAATTATTCGAAGCTTTAGGCTTTTCTCGCCGGGGAATAGGAATTTTGTTAAAGAAAGCTCGCCTAATTGGGGGGCTTTCCTGCCATGTCAGCAGGAAAGCCCCCTAGCTTGGCGAGCTTTCTCTAAAAAAATTCCTATCGATGAAATTATATGACTTTTGAATGCGTGATGAAAATTAATTGCACTGTACGATATGCAACAAATGTGTACATTCGTAAACGAGATACATAGCATGTATACTTTTTCTCCTTACATAATTCTCCTATAAAAGGGGCATATTTTTAAAACATAGACATGCATATGGTTAATATAAAACATAAGAACCTTGCATCACGGGTGAGAGTTGTAAATATCCTTGGGACAAGTCTCTACTTATTTTTTCATTTGTTAATCAAAATCTTGAAACGTATTAAAATGAGCCAACGGGTGAAACCTGTTATATACTATGATAGTCAAATTTATAATACAGAGTTTGTGGGGGTGTTTCTAGGGGCGAAGCTCGTGGAATTTGCATTCAATAGTACCATTCAAATGCGTGAGCTAAAGACCAGGATCAGGAGGAAGTCAGGGATCGACCCAGGGAAGAATGACGAGGTTGCAATGCAAATATCTTGCATCCGTTGACCCTTATAAGTAAGAGCTATTCGATCTGATCAGCCAGACGCGTATCGAGACGGTCATATCATTGCACATAAAAAGTGAAAATATTGTTATTAAGTTATATATCGAATTCGCCAATGCTGATGGATCTGGCCCAACTTCGAACACCATTGCGGTAAATACGAGTACCGCAGTTGAACCAGAAAGCCCTACTACACAATTGTACGATGGGTCTTCTAGCCTCCTTCAAACTGGCTACTACGATATTCCCGAAACATCTATGGGAAGACACTCATCGATCCTTGGCATCGATCTAAACTTTGGGGGTCAACACCAATCGGGGTATTAGTATAACCCCAATCTAGTCACTCGATCTTGACATTCAATCAGTGTATTTGATTTCAACTTCGGCAGTGAGTCGGTGTTATGGGGCAAAAGCAGTTACAATGGGGGATCATCGGCGTACACTGATCATCAACCCGTTGAATATTCTGGCGGGCACATGGGATATAGGAGAATGGATAACCTATTGCTTTTGACAGAATCCGACGAGGGTACATCCAATACCATGCCAAAAGATGACAATGAAGGCGCAGACAAGGAAGGAGATGCAAGTGACGAAGAAGGGGCTGCGGATGCAAACGAGGTGAATGTGTTTGAACCTGGGCAAATCTAGTAGCGTGGTCTGGATGGTTCAGAAGTGGCACTATTTTTTGATACGGATCCGATTACAATAGAGCCTGAACCTTGCGAGTCTGACGATGACATCTTGGATCCAGATGCGTGATTTAGGGCATATGAACCTCTACCCCACATGACAAACATCAACCTATTGGTCGAGGGTGGTTTAAAGTTTTCAAGACTTCCGCACAGAGCACTTGGTCATGCAAGCACGTATCATGATGTACAAGTACTCAAAGTTCGAACGGAATACCCCAACAAATATGTTTTTCTTATTGCACTGAAGCAGTACAGCATCAAGAATGACTTGAACAACTACGTCACGAAGTCCCGCTCTGTGAAATTTGAAGGAAAGTAAGCACTGAAGGACGGGAGGTGTAACTAAAATTTTATGGCGTCTTACCGGAAGAAAACTAGGTTGTAGACGATAAAGAAATATCCCAATCCCCATACATGTGTTACGATGAGTGCAAGTCAAGACCATCTGAGGCTAGACTCAGACATGATTGCTAACATTATTCTACCGATGGTGAAGACCAATCCCCAGATTGAAATTTTGGTGCTGATTGCGGACATACGTAGTCAATACCAATACACTCCAATGTACTACAAAGTGTGGGATGCAAAGCAGAAAGCTATGGAAAAGTTGCATCACTGGTGGGAAGGTTCATATAACCATTTATGGCAATAATGTCAGGTATTGGATCAGTACGTACTAGGTTTCATAACCGATCTCAAAATATGCCTAGGGTACTACAGCGATCAGTTGGTCCCTGGGAAAAGAGTGTTTCATCGATTTTTTTGGACTTTTGAGCAATGCAGAGAGATATTTCAGCACTACAAGCTTTTGGTCCAAATTGAAAGCATCTGGCTATATGAAAAGTATTAGCAGCATCTGTTGCTCGCCATTGCTCAGGACGGTAATCGAAAGATTCTGCCTATAGCATTTGCAATAACTCCAAGAGAAACTGCAGATGACTGGGATTTCTTCATGAGCTGGTTGCACCAACTCGTTTGCCCCCAGCACAAAATATGTTTCATATCAAACAAATGACCAAGAATACTCTCAGCGATTGATCGTCAAGGATCCCTTTGGGGTCGCACTCATCATCACTACTGCATATAATATATGTGGGATCCAACTACTACAAAAAATATCCTTCGACGACTGAGCAAGCTCTAGTTATAGACATGGGTTTGTAGTTCTAACTATTTATTTACTGCACATCAATTTTTCAAATATCATTTTTTTCATTGAACTAACCGGTTACTATTTATTGACAGGTTACGAGCTCATCCAATATGTTTTCCATCAAAAGTTAAACAAATTGAGCATCATTAACTCTTACGGTACAACACATGTTTTGAATATACCGCTCGAACAGTGGACACAGTCATA
Organism: Gossypium raimondii; assembly: GCF_025698545.1. NCBI lineage: Eukaryota > Viridiplantae > Streptophyta > Magnoliopsida > Malvales > Malvaceae > Gossypium > Gossypium raimondii. The sequence goes on along the minus strand of NC_068572.1, from coordinate 11,247,989 downwards.
CGACGGAGGTCTACGATACGGGCACATGACGTCAAACTTGGTCGACTGAATCAATTTGGTACTAAAGGGGACGCATCATTTTTCGGAAACATCAGTTGTGAAAGAAACATACTTTCGATTGGCCACCTTGTTTCCTAAGAGGGAATCGACGTATGTTGGACAGACAGTGGGCGGTGGTACATTCTGTGATGACGTGATGTAAGAGATTCGACAATATACAATGAGAGTGAACATGATATATGTAATATACCACTCACGTCAAAACCTCAATTTTCGAGTCACAGAGCACGCTAGGCCTGACCAGGAAATGTCAGGTGCATCCTACTGTGTGAACCTAATAGAAGGGACCTGTGATTGCAGGAGATTCTAAGCACTTCGATTCTCATGCATACGTGTAATTGCCACATGTGGGAACATACGGATTGAGCACATCCCTTACATCAAAGACATCTACCAACTACAACGCATTCATAGTGTGTGAAGTCCTAAATTCCCACCCATCCCAGATGAGATTAGGTGGCCACCAATTCTAATGTGTCGTTGGAGCTGGTGCCAAACAAGGACCTGCGTCACGTCCCGAAAGGTCACCTAAATTCTAATCGGATAAAGAAAAATATGGATATTCAAGAGAGGCACAATCAATAGAAATTATGCGGGTATTGTAGAAACCCAAGGCATACGAAGCCAACATGTTCTCTGTACAGGGATATGTTAGGGGCCCAGCGTTGATAACATTGCTTTCAACCAAATTTCATATTCATTAGTGTTTACTTTCAACCAAATTTTATTTTCATATGCGCGAGCTATACTAATAGTGTTTGTTGTATTCAGTATAAACTATAAAGGTCAATGTTTCGTATTGTGATTGGTTTTAAGGACATACAATTTATTTAGTTGTGAAATGTCATGACTTTTGGATGTACGGAGAGTGAACATTTTTTATTCTATATTTTTCATGTTCATATTTCTTCTATTTATTATTTAAATGACAAGATAAATCCAAAAAATTTCATATTCAAAACAATATGTTAATAACAAAATCTAACATTTGTTATTTATCGATGAAACATAGATAATAATAATGACAAATGGTTTGTTTGAATTAATAACCTCGACTTTTTTATTTATGACATATCTATATTTACATTAAAAAATTAAAAGAAAATATACAATCAATGGTGCTTTCAGGGAGAATTTGTGCCACAAGGCAGTGGACGACGGTCACGTAAAAGATTTCTGCGTACAATCAGCCATACCACTAGAGGTGCATCTGAAGGTGCGAACCTGTAGACTTCCTTCCTCCTCGTCATCATTTCCTGGGTACGTAGCTAGCACGGCCCCCTAGGCGATCGTATTTCTAGGATCGACACCATTATCATCTTCCTCCGTAGTCGATTGCTACGTCGTCCTCGCCTGCCATCATGTATCTTTCACTTCTTTTTCCACCAGTTGCAACGATGAGCCACCCCGTAAAATAGTGATGCGCACAGTGTTTGGGTCACTAAAGGCGTGAAACCATAAGGTGCCCCAAATCCCAAGTACGTTGGAAAGGTATTGAACATCGACATCGCCATCGACTATTACATGGGCGCTTACATCAGTGGCGGTGGGTAAGTCCACGTCTGTCCCAACACGAGGTTTGACATCAACATCTACGCAGGGGTGCAATATGTAGGGGATGTCGATGGAGTGAAATATGTACTTGTGGGAACAGAAGAATCGGCCATGTGCAGCGGTGGTCCATAGCGTGGTGGTGCTTATCAACAAAATGCAGGTTTAATTAATTGAATGATAATACCTGAAGTGAAGTGACCTGGATATTGCGCAACCATAGGCAACGAATCTTCTGTTGGAGAGAATAATGAACCCATCGTACGACCGCACCTCTTTTAGTCTACTATAACGGTTGACATGATCTCTTCACCCAAATTTGTCGACTCATCTCCTCCGGTGATAATAGATACTGCTTATCGATGGCCGCGAACCATGCCAAGTAATCATCAACTATTGTCATGTCCGCTGAGGAAAATTGTTCACAAATGGGTATGGATTGCATCCTACGATCCCACACTTTGATTTGCTCCACATGTCGCACCGCCCAGTCGGTTGTCTTTCCCCCACATGTCCACCTTGTATAGCTCTTTTAGATCTTACGGTCGCAGTAGAATTTGTTGCCTCCACCCGAACTGCTACAACACCCGATCTATTTCGTGCATTTCCACGGTCACATATATTACCAACAGCACCTTCCCATCCCACATCTTTTGATTGCCCAACACTTCTAGTGAGATGCAGAATATGACATCGGTGTCGGCGTACAACATCCATTCAAACTGAAAAGCAAAGTTGTAAATATCGTTATTTATGATTTTTTTTACAAATTATTACATAATTAATATAGGTTCAAAAGAATAGGTAACTAACCTTGGCTTCAGAGCGTTGACCTAACAATAGCCTAATATCTTCTAGATCCTAGGGCAGTCTCACGTAGCTCGACCCTTGGTTTCACCTGTACGAGTGATATGTTAGTCGAAACGTATAATAATAAAAATTACTCTACAAATTACATATTTGTGAATAAATGATGTTTCCCTCATCACCAAAGGGAACATATATGGGTCGGTCACCTTGCGACATAGCAATAGTAGTTGCCACCAAGCCCACGATTGCAATAGGAGTAGACAACCATTGATCGACACCCCACTCAGTAGCATGCCCTGACACATCTCCTGATATAACGTGGACAATATGACAGATCCCCAACTTAGTTTCCTGCACTCATTGAAGTCCACTAAATGTAGTAGCCACCTTACATGCACTAAATTTTGAAATTTTTTGGGTATTAAAATGCCCCCGATTAACCTCATGATGTATGCTCAGGTGTATTGTTGTATGACCTCCTCTGTTCGATCTTCAGGGTCTTTAGGGAGCTCGTTGAAATTATCTTTCAATCAGTTCATTAATATTCGACCACCTTCGAAGTTGTTCGGGACCTTCCCCAACAATGATTGGCAAAGGGTCACTTTGCCCAGAACGATTGCTAATCCCATGATGACTTGCCCATCCATCGACAGACCGAGTTGTAGCGCTACGTCTTCGAGTGTAATTGTACACTCACTTTATGAAAGGTGGAAAGAATGTGTTTCGAGCCTCCATCTTTCCACCAACGCGTTGATTAGTTGCAAATCGAGTTTGCAGCACCCAGACATGTGAGACACATGTAAGAATCCAACCACTTGCAAGTGGCCATGAATTTTAGGGATCGCAGGCTTTCCCATTTTATGGATAAAGCCCTCCAAAACACGATCATCCGCCTATTTACACAATAAAAAATTATAATTATAATAAAAAATTAAATTTAACATTATTGAAATTAACGAAATTTAAATTTCGGTCTTACCATTGCTAATTGGGTGGCAGAAATATGCTTGTCGTCAGAGCAGATTAGGAAGACGGCCATTCGTGAGAAATCGATTTAAACGAATAAAAATGGGATAATTAAAAAATATATTTTTAAATAAAAATATCAGAAAAATTAAAAATGAGAGACTTGAGAGACTTGAGAGGGTTTGAGAGAGTTTGAGAGAAAGAAGGGTACGAATGAAAAACTGAAATTTGAGGGATATTTATAGGGTCAAAAACAAGTTACTGTTGGCTGTATTTTTTTTTACCGTTGACGGTAACATTCAAAAAGTCGTTGGAATCTGACTATTAACTATTAGACGCGCTTGCTAATTAAATCGATCTATATCCCTAATTAATTTTAAAACAGACCGAAAGGCCCAATTTTTTAAAAAAATCTGTCTATAGACTTTATTTTGCCGAATATATATACACATTATTTGGTTTGAATTTCCTCGCAGGTTATAAATTACTAAAAAAAGTTTATGATATACACCACATTTAATATTTACAAAAATCATTTCCTTATTTCATCAATTACTCTTATTAAATTAGTGGTTAAAAAGTTGTATGTGATTTCATGTATCGTCAAATTTTGAGTTTTTCATATATATATATATGGAAATTTTTAAAAATTTTGGAACTACTAAGATAAATTTTCAAAACTTTTTAAGTGGTTTTTATATATATGGGATTCAGGGCAATTTACAAAAAAAAAACCCTTTTTTTAAAAAAATTTACCGAAATGGGCCCATTATTTAATTATTTACCGGAATGGACCATTTTTCGGAAAATCGCATCCACGTCAGTGCGATGTCAAGGGACGCACCAAGAAATCGTGGCCTCTAGGACGCGATTTGCTGCCACATCAGCAAATCGCGCTGACGTGGTTGCGACTTGCCCCGTGCGTGAACAGTGCTCAAACAGTCAAAAATTTGACCGTTCCCCCCCAACGGTAAAAAAAAATATAAATACCCCCCACCCCTTTTTTTTTCACAAACTAATCCTCTCTCAAATTTCCTCTCAATTTCCTCTCAATTTCCTTCAAAAATTCTCTTAAATCCATATTTAATTTCAATTTTCTCTCAAGTTCCTCTTAAGTTTCTCTTAACTCCCTTTTTTTAAATAATTTTTAAAATCTTTTTTAAAATCTTTTTAAACCGTAAAAATTTGTACGAGTTCAGCAATGGCCGGAGAATTGACTCGTCTTGATAAGCATCACATATCGGTGGAACAAATGAAAATGGTAAGTATTAAATTTAATTTTTAAATATTATTTAAGAATTTTTTATTTATGCATTTTTAGATAATTATTAATTTTTTATTTGTTATAAAAGTCTGTAGATCGGGTATTGGAATGCTATATCCGGAATATGCATGCTACTCCATCACCGTTGGTAGAGAACTACCTGCGGGAAGCGGGTTTTTGGCACGTGGCGACGGTAGGCCGGGGATGCAAGGTGGACCCGAAACTAATTAGTGCGTTGATCGAGAGGTGGAGACCCGAGACGTACACATTCCATCTTTCATGTGGAGAGTGCACTATCACTCTAGAAGATGTCAATCTGCAATTGGGATTGCCGATGGACGGGAACCCAGTCACCGGGTCTGCCCAATCTAGCGATTGGGGCGGTGCGCTACGAGCTTTTGGGCGCTATTCCGGAGAAAATAGAGGGAGGTAAGGTCGAGATAGGCTGGTTACATGACACATTCCCTGATCCAGATGAAGATTCAACTGAAATTGAAAGAATCTGATATGATCGGGCATACATTCTTCAATTAATTGGAGGTTATCTAATGCCTGACACGTCATGGAGCCGCGTACATCTAAGATGGCTGCTGAATCTCGTTGATTTTAGAGCAGCCGGTGAATTGAGTCGGGGGTTTGCCGTCTTGGCAACGTTATATCGGGAGATGTACGGGGTGACGCGACCGAAGAGAGCAAAAATCAAAGGTTGCCTGTCACTACTGCAGTCGTGGGCACGGTTTCGCTTTCCATTTCTACCTCCTCGAGTGGACCACCCATATACATTCCCACTCATAACGAGGTAAATTTTATATTAGATTTTACAATTATTATATAGATTTTTAAAAATAAAAGTATGCTAAAAATTTATTTAATTAGGTGGAACCATCCGGCAAGTCATGCTCTATTACCGTCCTCTCTTGAAGATATACGGCTTCTATTGGACCAACGGTCAGAAGCACAAGTAAGTTTTAAATAAAATAGATATTTCCATACATTCGCAAGTCGATTGATATTTAGTATTTAGTATTTAGTATTATGTATATAACTAATATTTCTATCATGTTTATATAGTTTCAATGGACACCATACGAGGATCCGGCAATTCGGACAGTAATCCTGGAAGAGTTCTTACAAAATCCACAAGCTTGGCACGTGAAAGTCGTGTTGATCAACTACGCAACCGTGGAGCCGTACCAGACAGACAGAGTGCTACGACAGTTTGGATGAAGACAACCAATTCCCGTGGATCCTGGGGTGTTTGACGATCAACACAAAGTCGACCTTCGGCAATTGAATACGGATTGGACGAGATACTGGTCCAAGTACATAGAAATGTGGGAAGATCTATATGAATATATACCTTCTCAGGAACCAATCATGTTCCGGAGTTAGCGTGCGTTCCAAACATGCCATGGTTTAGGATCCATGGCAAGCCATATTTATTGAAGCCAGAGGAGAGGCAGCAGCAAATACGTGTCGAAAGGGAAAGGCGCGGGCCTCTAAATCCAAGACGACAAGACGACGAAGGCAAGCCCTCAACGAGGCCCAGACATTCACCCGGCTCATCATCAGCGACCATGCAATCACCAGGCTCAACGAGAGCACTGACACAGTCACCCGATGCAGCAGTTCAACCGATAATACCCACGCAACCGCCTTTTCAGATGATGCCAAGTGCGTTTCCTAGCCCTTATATGTATCCTAACCCTTATATGTATCCTTTTTCGAGTCCTATGGCAGGTTGGAGCCAAATGCCCGGTTCAGCTCCATTTCCTGTTATGCTGAGTGGACCCCCGATGTATAGGCCAGCGGCGCATGAGGGATCGCAAGAGGGGATGTCGAGGAGCTCTCCTTTTTTACCAATCCCCACCAACGTATGGGTTTCAAACACCGTCGTCATTCGTGATGCTAACACCTCCACATACACTATTCTTTGAAGGTGGATCATCGTCCCAAGTCCGACAACCAGATGCCGTACCGGAAGAACCAGAATCCCCACCAGAGGAACAATAACCGCCGCTGGAACCTAGAGAAATGAGGAATCCAGCGCGCAACCGTCGACGGCCGCCATGTGGCACTGAATCCCCCGGGCATAGACATTGATTGTCGTATTTAAATTTATTTGTACAAATATTTTGAATATTTTGATATTATTTGATGTAATAAAATAGAAGTTTATTTGATGTAATAAAATAGAAATTTTTTTTAGTTATTTTGATATTATTTGATGTAATAAAATAGAAGTTTATTTGATGTAATAAAATAGAAATTTTTGAATATTTTGAATATTTTGAATATTTTGATATTATTTGAGAATTATACTAACCATTAATACCCTTAACTTAAAAATCCTAACCTAATTTAATTAAAACCTTAAACCCTTAACTTAAAAACCCTAACCTAATTAAATTAAAAACCCTAACCTAATTAAATTAAAAATCCTAACCCTTAACTTAAAAACCCTAACCTAATTAAATTAAAAACCCTAACCTAATTAAATTAAAAACCCTAACCTAATTAAATTAAAAGCCCTAACCTAATTAACTTAAAAACCCTAACCTAATTAAATTAAAAACCTAACCTAATTAACTTAAAAATCCTAACCTAATTAAATTAAAAACCCTAACCTAATTAAATTAAAAACCCTAACCCTTAACTTAAAAACTCTAACCTAATTTAATTAAAAACCCTAAACCCTAAACTTAAAAACCCTAACCCGTTACTTAAAAACTCTAACCCTTAACTTAAAAACCCTAACCCCCTTAACTTAAAAACCCTAACCCTTAACTTAAAAACACTAAACGGGCTTGCAGTATGGAAATGCGTCTCGACATTGCTTAAAGGTCCAAAACAGGCGTTTGAACACTTGGCACCCACGTAGCAATTGGCCGTTGTAGTACGCATGTTCCTTTTCAAGTTCTGTGATGGCACCTGGGACGTATCTCTCTAGCACCTGACACCACTGCCATATTTCATTATATGAGGCATCCCACCCACTATGCATATTCTCTAACGCCTTTTGCTTAGCTATCCAAGCCTTGCGGTAAAAGGGCGTGTACCCTATTTGGCTACGGATATTGGCAATTAAAACCGGCACTGAAGTCCTGGGATCTGCTTTTACCGTGGGCAGTATCAAGCTAGCTAACGTAGCTAAATCCATCTTGGGATGATCTTGTATAACACCTATAAACCGAGTACATTAAATAATGCAACATTGCATAATAAAAGTATTATTCAGAAACCGTCAATACTATACCTGCAGCACATGTATGTGGACCTTTGTACTTTTTAATCTCCCACAACCCTGTCCTTTTCCTTAACGAGGCATAGATTTTCCATGAACATGTGTCGTCTTGGACCGCACACTTCGCCTCAAACTTATCAGATTTGGATTTAACGACGTGGTAGTTAACACCGTTTTGATGCTATGTTATTTCAAAGCACCAATAAAACTATCCTTGTTGGTAAACTGATTACCAACTTCAAATTCATCGGAATCTACCCCCCGAACTTGTACGATCACGTAATCGGTGTGGTAGATCTGGAAAATCTAACGCATCATCTGCAGACAGATCGATATTATGCATGTGGGCTGGAGGTGAGTATGCTCTGAATCGTGGATTTTCTTCTTCATCTGAACTCCTTTCAGCATCTTCAGGTTCTGTTGGAATAGGCTCCGGTTCAGAAAATAAGCCAACTTCTGCACCATCCGGCCCGCGCTCTCAAGGTGGATCCACATCGGAGTCATCTTCTAACCCACAATCATCTGCAGCGTACGAGGTCCCCTCACCGGTTGACGTCGTAGGGAGTACGTCATCCCTTCTTCTGGGCATTTGATAACGTCCCCAATTGGATGTAGATTGCCACCCACTAGAACTTGATGTCGTTCCCCAATACGTATTTCCAACATCAAACGTCGAGCCATCGACGTACATGTCCCATCCACCGACAGAGTGTCTTGCAGGGGATGTGCATTCGACACCGCTACCGAACATGGGTTGTTCCGTATTTTGTAACCCGCTAACCGAGTGTCGGCCAGGGGTCGTGTATACATCTCAAACACCAATCGCAAGTACATCAGTTGGCGATGTAAATTGTACATATAACTCAATATAAGGTGCTCCACTATCAAGATGAGTCTGCACCATTGCCTCCAAGCTACGAGCACATTTTATGTCGAACGAGTCATATGTCACCGGATCAACAGAAGAACAAAATCGATACGTGATAGACAGAACTTTCATTGGCATCGTTCCGAAAATTTTACGCCTAATTCTTTTACGAAGTTCTGTCAAATCTATGTTCTGGTTAAAAACCAGTCACACCGTATTCTCCGAAAAAACAACACCATTCTCGGTATGGAAAACCTCACCATCATAGTAAATACAGCACTAATACGTTCACTCATATTTGGAACTCTAACCTTCTTAGCCTCTCTAAATTATTTCTGCTGTGACTTATGCATTCTGAGAACATTTTCTGCCTAATTTATAGCCTCAGTCCAAACATGCTACTGTAGCAAAAGCGCATCCACGAGGGCGCGATTTTTACAAATTCTTCTCAAATAGATCCTCCTTGGAGCGATTTTATACTGTTTGCTCAGAAACGTCAAAAAATTTATTTCTTCCATGACCTACTGTAGCAAAAGTGTGTCCACGAGGGCGCGATTTTCACAAATTCTTCTCAAATAGCATCCTACTAGAAGCGGTTTTATACTATTTGCTCAGAAACGTCAAAAAAAATTATTTCTTCCATGACCTACTATAGCAAAAGCGCGTCCACTAGGGCGCGATTTCACAAATTATTCTCAAATAGCATCCTGCTAGAAGCGATTTTATACTATTTTATCAGAAACTTCAACTCGAAATTATTTCTTCCAGGACCTAAAAACCCTAAAAAGCCTGAACCCTAAGCCCTAAAAGCCGAAAAAACCAAACGTAGAAAAAACGGCAAAATCGCGTCCCCGGACCGCGCCATGGGCATGAAATCGCGTCCACGTCAGCGCGAGTTACTGACATGGCAACAAATCGCGCCCTCTACGCGATTTCCTGGCGCGTCCCCTGACATCGCGCTGACGTGGACGCGATTTTCCAGAAAATGGACCATTCCGGTAAATAATTAAATAATGGGCCCATTTCGGTAATTTAAAAAAAAGGCTTTTTTTGGTAAAATGTCCTGGGTTTCACTTATATTAATATAAAGTTAATATATTTTTACATACTTTCATAATTTTTTATAATTAATATTTTAATAATTCAATTAATAATATATTTGTGTGTTTTATTTTAATTAATTTTGAATATGAATGTTACTAATTATGAAAGTGTTAAAATATAAACTAAAACGTGAATTTAATTAAAATATTTGACATGAGAGCAATAACATACAAGATTTTAAATTTTAGAATTATTTTATTTTAATAATTATTTTGTTTTAATCTAAAAGATATCTGATTAGAAGATGAATTAGGGATAAAATTAGAATTCTCTTAGACAGTAAGTAAAAGCTTTTATTTGGCTTTCTATATTTACCTTTATTTTAGAGTGTTATTTATTTTATATATTGGGAGATGATAATTATTTTAGGGTTTTTCTTTCTTTTTCTCAATTAACTCTAGTTACCTTTACCAATTTTTAGTATTGTTATTTAAGTAAGAGAGGTTAAATTCTTTAATCTACTTTTGGGGTAAATCAAGCTTGGCTGTGGGACTGTGAGATTCAAGTTCGTGCTTCAATTTTCCGTTTTTGGTATTTATTCATTTTTCGATTTATAAGGTAGGTAAAATTTATCTCTCAATATTATGTTTGTGTCGATTCAAGAAAAGTTCATTATTCGTTTCTTTAGGTAATACACGGTTGATTAGGATACTTTGATACCTAGTTTCATTGATTTCTAGATCACTAGAACAATTTAATATAAGTTCGAGTGAAAAGGTCAATCAGGTTATGTTAAATGGGTGAATAATCTAATCTAAACAATCATGTAGTTGAGTATGTTGGTTAGAGTTGGATTTTTCTAGTTCGTAAAGCTATAAATGGGTTGAATTCTAGAAGCATCTTTCTAAGATTGTTTGATTGGCAAGGGTTAGGAGTGTTCAAACGGTCGGTTCAGTTAATATTCGAACCAAATTACTATTAACCTAATTATCCAAAATGTATTAATCTTTAACCGTTAACCAAATTGAAGTTTCTTTCAAATACATTAACCGAATCGAAATATTTCGATTAATTCGGTCGATTAACCGAATTAACCGAAATTTACATGTTTTTGTTTTTTAGTTAAAATAAGTACAAATCATATAAAAAAATACAATGCTAATATTTATTTTCTTTTATTTAATAGTTCAAAAAACTTTAAATAGAGGTGAAAACAACAAATAGATATTAGAAACTCTACATAAGTCTTGAAAGTTACTAAGTCTTGAAAGTTAACAACCAAACACTACATAAGTCTTGAAAACAACAAATATTTCAGTTAATTCAGTTAATTACTTGGTTTCGAACCGAATTAACCGATAATTGAAATTTCAAAAAATCAATAACCAACCACCAACCGAACTAAATTCGGCCACCGACCAATTAATCGAATTAGATCGGTTTGATTTGTTAATTTGATTTTAACCGAACTATGAACACATTTTTATTAACAAGGGTCTATAATCGAGTTGCTCTAACACTAGATTTACATGTAAGGAAAAATTAGTGGTTTAAAGCCATTCTTTGACTGCTTTAACTGACTTATCAAAGATCAGAAAATATTTACAATCCGTGATCATTTCTAACACCAAAGCCAAAACTACTCTAAAGCTAGAATTATCATCACTCGGTTTACTCTATTTTAATTTGCAATTTTGTTATTTTTGTTGTACTGTTTCGTTTCGTTTCGTTTCGTTTCGTTATTTTTATTTTTGATTATCGAGTTTTCGTAGATTCGACTTTACTACCCTGTTTACAAATTTTGAATTTGTTTAGCGAGTATGATATTTAAATTGGTGGATTTGGCACCATCACCAAACCTTCATATTTCATATTTCATCTTTGGATTACAAAATTCCTTATAAATTATATTTTAGTCTCTCTATTAAAAAATAGGTAAATTAACCCTAATACATTGAATAAATGAGTAAATCAGCCCCTCCATTAAAATCGCACCATTAAATGTATGTTTTAGTGTTTATATATGTGATATAATAACAAATTTAGCCCTCAACCTTTACAAATTTATTCAATTTGACTCCTACTCTTTTATTGGAAGTAAATTAGAAAATTTTGAAACTAATAAGGCTAAAAGCTCAAAAAGCCTTAGTAACAAATTAAAAAAAATCAATTAAACCCTTTTAAAATTTAAAAATTATTAAAAAAATATAAAAATTATAAACAAAATGATTTTTTTTTTTTTTAAATTTTACACCAGCCATTCCACCGCACCAGCAACATGAAATTTTGGACGAGAACAAGCATCCATTAGTACCATGTTCTTCTGCTGTAATCATTTTTATACCTGTGATCGCTACCTGCATATCAGGTAATTCTTGTTCTGCTATGTTGTCTGCCAAATTGTGGATATCGGATGCATGACCTCATAAAACTTGCAACCATGTACCAATATATTTATAGTTTCGAAAGCTTGGTTTGAGAAATTATTCGACCTTGCATAATGCTTGGAGATACGAACTCTCACAAACTTGTAACCTTGCTGCAACATTACATAGCTTCTGCTCGGGAGAGCTTGCGCGGTTGGTTGGAGTATCCAAAGCTCCAGTAATACAGAATTGTTCCGAAACAATTTTAGGGGCAACAACTATCAGTAGCTTTGACCAAGAATCAAGATTCCAGCAGAAGAACGTGGTATTAATGGATGATTATTCTCGTCCAAAATTTCATGTTGCTGGTGCAATGGAATGGCTGTGCTTCGCCCTCACATGTTATCTTCTATTACTTTTGCCTTCTCTTTGTTCTTTATGTTAATTTTAACAAATCTTTTAATAAAAATTTGTTTATATTTGTTTATGATTTTTAATTATTTTTAATTTTAAAACGGCTTAATATATATATATATATATATATAAATTTGTTATTAAGGTATTTTTACATTTTAGCTTTATTAGTTTCAAAAATTTTAATTTACTTCAAATAAAAGAGTAGAGTCAAATTGAATAAATGTGTAAAGATTGATGGTTAAAGTTATTATTATACCTTATATATAAACTCCAAAACAAACATTTAATGATACAATTTTAATAGAGGGTTGTTTTGTTCACCCATTTAACGCACATAAGCTAATTTTTACACTTTTTGATAGATGGTCAAATGCGATCTAAAGTATACTACGGGGTTTTGTGGTACTTTACTGTAGATAATGCATGCCAGAAATTTAAAAAAATAACTGTAACTTTTTATTTTATAAAAAGAAACTTCAACAGTTAAATATATATTAATATAAATTCAAAATTTTAGATGTATGATAAATATAATTATATTAATAAATTCAATAATTAGATTATTAAAATATCAATCTATATTAATTTTATAGCTTGGAATAAATTTTGATGTTAGTATCTTCAAAGCAACGATCCAAGTTTTAATTGAATGGTCCATCCACCGAATTATTCGATCTCAAAATGCCAGATACTGGTCATAAAGTGATAATCTGCCGATTTTACTTTGAAGCATCTTCATAAACTTGCCCATCATCAACCTTTCCAGCTTTGAACTACTAACAGCAATATAAAACATCAAAATGTTTGTGCATTAATAATTTGAGTTATATAAAATATTGGAAGCCCTTATGTCATCCCTCCACATGCATAAAATAAATAAATAAAGGTATTAAAAGGAAAATTCTGAACTTTTTTCTAATGTTTCCTACCATTGCTTCTTTATCTTAGAGGTATTATATTCCTTTCCTTTTGTTCTTTTTTCTTCTGCAACGATAGATATGCAGTCTTTAGTCAATATCAGTGGTCGAAAACTTGACCTCAGACTTTGCCAAAAGGAGCTTGGTATATAAATGATTTTATTGTCACATAGATTCTCCCCTTTGTTTACAAAGGTAATCCAAAATAAAACAAGAGGTTGTATACATTTGCTGACGTTCTTCTGGTAAATATACGATGAAACTTAATTAGGGATGCATTCAAATGATGTTTAATTCAACAAAAGATATTATTAGAGTATGAATATATGATTCCTTACACTTAATCTTGCAGCTCGTTGGGATTAGGTTTAAACCAGAGGGGAATCTACCTCCCGCCCCCTTTAGAAAATTTAAAAATTTTAAATTAATAAAGGTAAAACTGCATTTTAGCCCCCCTAAAATTATAAAAATTTGATTTAATCCTTTAAAAATTATAAATATATAGACTATTAAAAATTAAAATTTTATTTCGGCCCCCCTAAAAAAATTTTCTGGCTTCGCCCCTGGTTTAAACATGATATTAGTACATTTATAATTGTTCAAGTCCGACTCGATCTAAAATATAGGTATAAAATTTTGTTTAAACCTGGCAATATTTATAAATGGTTAACCCAGTTCATTTTAGGCTTACCCTTTTTTTGAATTTTTTATAAATATTTATATTATTTTTAACTTAATATTTCATAATTTTATATAATTTTCATTTATTAAAATTTATATATAGGTATCTTAACATTTTTAATATTATTTATTACTATAGATTTTATTTTATGTACTCTAAATGGGAAGAGATTCACTTACACGGTGTAAAACTAACATGATTTTACACGCTTTCATAATTTTTCCACAATTGATATTTTAAAATTCAACCATTGAATTTATCAATATAATTGTACTTGTTATACATGTAAATTTTCAAATTTCTTTACCCAAACTTGACATGCATGATGTACATAAATGGAACATGAAATATGATGGTTGGATTGTTAAAATATTAATCGTAGACGTTATGAAACGATGTAAAACCATGTTAATTTTACACTTGTGTAAGTGGATCCCTCCCCGTTATAAATTATATATAATATATATATAACATAATCTAATATATTAATACACATAGAAAACAAGTCAAGTCGGGTTCAAAGTCTTGAATGTTCGAGCCCATATTTTAAACGGGCCTAATATTTTGTCTAAATCCTTTCAAATCTCGAGCGAGCCTTTGAATTTAGACAAATAATCTGAACTATGTACATGTCTAACTAATCTTTGAATTACTCAATAAATCTCTTGAAAACAATTCAGTAATCGGCTAATACAATCCAATTCCAATTGTCAAAACCACCTTTAAATTTGAAAAACGGGGATCGACTTTGAAAATGAAAATGGAGTCATCACCGATCTTTTATTGAGGTGCGATCGGATCACCTTGAAAATAATTTTAGGTCTGCGAATTTTGAGAAAACAGGTTAGGGAGTCGGTTACGCACGAGGAAGGGTTATCACCCTCGTGACGCCCAAAATTGGTACCAAATTGATTGTTTAATGTCTTAGAGTGGAAATTTTGAAAAGATTTTAAAAATACAATCCTTTTAAATGAAAATTTGAATGAAACAAATTGGAGGATGAAACTCATTTATTTAAAGGAAATAGATTGTCACACGCAGTAAGTTAGAGTGTAACATTTTAAATCCACGAAATTAAGTTTATCTCTTGACTTTTAAAACCTATGCATTTTGAGAAGGATATCCGATTATTTGGGTCAAACGGCAAATTAGAACCCAATAAGTTAGGGTTTAATTTCCTGAAATTCCTAAACACCGAACATGGCCTTTATTTAAAATCTTTAATTCGGGGTAGCAAAATTATCGGATCCAGTGAGTTAGGGTCCAACGTTTGAAATCCCGAGGGACTTTATTTGAGATTCGTATGATTTTATTTAAAAGATACCATGCCATCCAAATTGAACGAGGAAAATTGAAGCCCAGTAAGTTAGGGCACTATTTTCTCGAGAATCATTGAATGCCAGATATTTTGGGAATTTAAAACTATTTCGTATTTTGATAAATGCGATCTTTTAAGCGATGTAACATGATTGAATGTTTTCAGTATAACATAAAGGATGATTAAGTAAATAACATACACTAGTGGATAACAAATAATCAATATATAAATACAAACAAGCATAGTATCAATAATCTCAATTACGCCAATATCAACACCAACATTCAAAATACATATTATATAAAAGATAAATCAAAATACATTAAATAACATACATATACTAATTTAAAATAAGTAATATGTAGGAGTGAAAAAATCATGTAAGTGATAATATATACTAATATGCTAAAGGTGAAATACACTAAATATATGTGGATATTTAAAATAAGTAAAGCATCTATATGTATCAATAGGTATAAAAATATAAAGTTTAAAATTAAATAATATATACATTACGTACATACATATATGTCTAATAAAAATAGTTTAAAGATAATAGTAAATAATAAAGTAATGTATACATAAATAGGAAAATAGAAATATAATCCAATATAATGATGATTACAATAGTAAATAGTATAGGTTAATTTTAAAATAAGTAATATGTAAAATAACTTTAAATAAAATAATATATAAAGAACTTAAAATAATTAACCTTATAAGTTAGGTTAAGATAATAAATAAAAGGTTTACTATAATCTATAAAAGAGAAAATGGAATTAAAATAATTTGAAAATAAACAAAATTTTAAAATAACATATATAAAGTGATGTATATATATAAACACATATTATATATAAAAGTTTAAAATGGATAAATAATAGCAAATAAAACAGAATCATGAAATAATTTAAAGCATGCCATATAAAATATAAATTACATACAACAGATATATTTAAAATAAGGGCTATTTACAAAGAAAAATAAATGAGGTGACACGAAATAAAAATAAAAAATAAAACGAAGTATATATAAAATAAGTAAAAGAGAACCACAATAGTGCTAATAATAATAGTAATGACAATAAATTAATTAATAAGTTGACTAATAAAAGGATTAAATCATAATTAAAATCGAATTAACAGGAACAAAAGAAATATTAAATAAAATGCGGGTCAAAATGCGATTAAAATAAAATTAAAAAAACCAAAAACAAAATTAAAATAAATAACAAGGACTAAATTACAACGCGCGAATGACACGAGGGACTAAAAGGGAAATAATCCCAACACCTCGAAACGCTATGAGAAGGACTAAAGTGAAACAAAAATGAAATAAGAGGTTAAGTTTTAAAAAAATAAAAGAACTGGTTGTAGCGCACAACAAAAGCGAGGGACTAGTGGCGCAAATAAGCCGTTTAACGAATAACACGCAGATCTTTCCCCGAGTCGGGTCACAAGCCTCTAAACGGCGCCGTTTTCCAGCATATATAAATGCCACATTAAACCCCAACTAATAACTTCCAACATCTTTAAAACAAAAATAAAAACAAAGGAACCCTAGGCCCTTTTCTTTCTGCCGCAAAATTGATTCAAACCCCCTCCCCAGCGCCGCTTCAACATCGGAACCCCCCAACCATACGGTTCCGATGGGAACCAATGAGGGGTTCGACGGTGGCTTTAACCAAGTATGGGTTTTAATCTCCCCTTTTTCTTTTTATATTTTATATATATGCTTATATATGATTAATAACAAAACAGAAAAAGAAAGAAAAGCAATCGGAAACAAAATGAAAAAAAAAAGAAGAAGAAAGCTTTCTGTATTGATTTCGTTTTTGATACAATCTCTGTGTGTGTCCTTACAAACGCTAAAAAATGGCCTTATATAGCCGAATCGAAAAGAAAAGAAAAAAATAAATCAAAATACATCTATTTTTTCTCTGCCATCTTTTCCTATTTTCTTTTTGTTGCTCTTTTTTTTTCTTCGTTTTGCTACTTGTTTGTGTGTTTGCGTTCGCATGTACTGCATAGGGAGGACGTGGCGTGTACGGAGGCCAGCTGGATGCGTGGAGAGTGGCTGCGGCGCTGGAAGTTCTAGAAACCCTTAGGGTTTCTGAAACTGTAGAAACCTGGGCTGCTTGATGCATTCGGGTTTGGGCTTGGGTAATGTATTTTGGGTTTGGTTATTTAATTTCTGGTATGTAATTAGGTGGTGTATTGGGCTGAGTAGGTTAGGTATTAGGAAATTTATATTGGGCTATTTTGGGCCTGCTATTATAATAAAGAACTGAACATTTTATTTATTTTATATATATATTTTTTATATTTTAGTTTTAATACTTGGGCTCGGGCCGAGCAAAATTTGAGTATTACACCAATAACTATGATTTTTTTTCATGATTTTTTTCGTACTTACTAACCCTAGGGAGGTACTTTTGGAATCTAAATCTAGTAAGATATTTTCAAAAGTGATTGAATAAACCTATATATAAGTAAATCCGGTTTCATAGATTCTCTCCTCTTACCACATTGAGTAGTGGTGCTGAGTTCTAAGACAAACTTGCAAAGACCTTGGAAAGTAGAGGTGGTCTTCAAAGAATAAAGCAGCTGGAAGCCATCAGATATCAATGCCATCTCCACGACAATTAACGAAGCCTGTGCTGACATTCGCACTTGGTGCTACTAACAACCAAATAAATTACAGGATTAATACACTATTTATCCTCAAAGTTGCAGGAAATTATCACTTTAATATTTAAACAACTTTTTTATTAATTTGGCACTTGAAATTGCTAATCATTTATCAGTTTACCCAGTTATTAATGGCGTTTAAAAAAGGATGATGTTAGCACATCACGTCACCCGTTTTATTTTTCTAATAAATTTAGAAAAGAAATTTTAAAATCAGAAAAATACAAAAATGTTCCAGAAATTTTAAATATATATTCAAGATTATTAGAAAGTATTATAGATATTTATAAATCTACTTCCAATTTTGTGTATTATAGATATGTTTTTATTTTGAACTTTTTTAGATTTTAAAATTTTTACTATTTTTTGAATTTTCACTTTTTGTATTATATATTTAAAAGGAAAGTATAAGTATCAAAAGGAAATATATTTTAAATTTAATAAAAATTTCTATATTTTTCTTATTTTTGAGACTTTCTGACTTTTTACTTTTGTTGGATTTTTTTCTGTTTCTTTTGAATTTTATATTTTTTAAAGAAAGTATATTTTTAAAATTTCTGGAACTTTATTTTATTTTATTTTTCCTATTTTTGAATTCATTTAAAAGAAAATACAAACGGGTGATGTCCACCTCATTTTTTTTAAAGTAGTCAACAATTAGAATAAACTTATAGATGGTTAGAAACTTTAGATACCAAATTGATAAAAAGAATTAAATATCAAAATAATAATAGCATATTAACCCTAAATTAATTTATATTATGTGCTAGACAGCTTATTACAGTATCGGTCCAAACAAGGCCGATAACAATCGTGAAGGCTGTAAGACTAGGACATCTCAAACAGGAGTTCCCCACCGGGCACTGACTGAAATTCAGACATGACCGGTCCCCCCCCTCCCCCACTTTACAAGATATATGGAATTAGGAATAGGTATCATGATCATATGCATGGCCATAAATGTTTTAACAATGGCATTATGCTGTAAACAATGTATTTAGTAGATTCCTCCATTGTATATGGAGACAAGCATATGAAGACTATCGTCAAAGAATGAAAAATAAAGCAGAGAATTATAATTATTAGTGGAAGCAATAGTAGGAATCCCTTTGCCAATCTTGTTGACCATACTGTTTTTGAATATTTTGATCAATCAAGAAGAGAAAATATTTACGTGGACCGCTCGACTATGTTCTATCATATCAGACATTAGCATTTTCTCCTTTTATTAAAGAAATGAGTAAATTAATTTTATAAATTAGATTAAAGAACAAATCAGTCTTTTAAATTAAAAATTTCGTCCATTTATACTATTAAAAGCTAAAATGCATGAGAGAATAGTTAAACAGTAACATGTGACGTGCCACATGTATGTCATGTTGGCATACAGTGACCAACTTTTAATAGCATAATTGGAAAAAAAATTTAATAAAGGGGCCAATTTACTATTTAATTTAATGTGCAATGACTAATTTATTTATTTTTTTAATAAATGAAGTAAAATCTAATCTAACTTCTAATATAAAAGTCTCCATAATACTTTTACCACTATATACCAAATAGAAGGAAATGTTTGTAGATTAATTCTGGTACGTTAACTAAAGTGTAAATTATTATGGCATTTCCTAGTAGGGTTACAACCTTTTCGTAGGTAAACATAGACACGCATAAAAATACGTACTTCATATATGTCCCCTATAATTAAAGTAAGACAGAGCATAAAACCAAATATATGTATAATATATTATATTAAAGCTTTTATTGGATTCTTGTAGCAAGTAAATTCAACATCAATTTAGTTGAAAAGATTAAAAATAAAAATAAAAAATTATAAGGATATTTATATTTTTCAATAATTTTATAATTTTTTAAAGTTAAATAGCTTAAATTGCAAGTTTAAAACTTTGTTTAGTAAAGTCAAAACATACTTGAAAAGATATAAAGGAATTCATTTCCATTGATATGTTTAGCGGGGATTATTAAAAAATTGAAAATGAAAATAATTTTCTTCCTATTTATTATTTGGCAAGGTTGAAAAAAATTAAACAGAACAATATGAATTTTAGAAGTACACAATTTAAAACTAATTTACATTTTCTTTATTTTTCTCATCTAATATTTCGATATGAAAATTTTAACTTTAATACATTATTATGATGAAAAATAACCGTCTTCTTTTTCTTCAATTTCTTTCCAAAGGAATTTTAAATCAAACATGGTTAAATTGAGATATTTAAATTCACTTACCCTCATAATTTTTATATGATTAATATTTTAACAATTCAACTGTCATATTTGATTCCATTCATGTAGATCATACATGTCAAGTTTGTCATAGATTAAAAAATTTAACTTTTTTATATATAAAATTTCAACCGCTAATATATACAATATTTTAGATCAATGTGATAGAAATATTGGATCAGTTCAAAATTTACATGCATGACAAGTACAAATATCTTGACAAATTCAACGGTTGTATTGTTAAAATATTAATCGTATAAAATTACGAATGATGTAAAACCACTTTAATTTTACATCGGTGTAAATAAATCCTTCATTTTTTTATATATTTTTTCTTTCACCCACAAATTGAATTCGCACCGAACAAACTCTTAAATCTTCTTACTTAACCACTCATCGGATTTGAGATTTCTTTTAAATTGTAGTATAAGCTATTTAATTTAAAATTTTATAAAATTATTGAAAAATAAAATACTCATAATAAAATTCGTTGCTTTTAAAAATTCACAATTTTTGAATTAAATTATGACTTTAACTCAATCATTTAACTTTATAAGTTTTATATATATATGGGGAGGGATCTTAGTTTTATACTTTTTCATATATTTTGTACAATTAATATTTTAATAATTCAATTGTGAAATTTATATATACATAAAATTTTACTTCTTATGCATGTAAATTTTCTAACAAATCCAATATTTCCATCATATTGATCTAAAATATTTTATATATTAATACATATTGAACGCTTGAATATTTTTTACAAAAATAAATAATTAAAATTGTAAATTTACGTCAAATTTAATATACTTAATCTATATGAATGAAATGTAAAAGATGAAGATTAAATCATTAGAATATTAATAATATAAAAATATATTAAAGAGTGTAAAATTTAAGAGTAGAAAAATATATGAAAAAGTGTAAAATTATTTAAGTTTTAAATTGATGCAAGTCCATCTCTCCCATATATGTATAAATATTTAAGAATAAATATTAAGAACTTTGACTCTCCTTCCCTGTGTCTGTCCATCCACTTTCACTTGCCTTACTTGCCTTACTAGGTAACTGTAACTAATAACATAATGGGTGTCGCTCTCCTTGCTTTATTTGAAATGGCCAAGCTCAACTAATGGACAAAAGAGGAATTAGGGGTTCAGAAACCCTAATTGAAAGATGAACATGACATGGGCTTCGCCCTGCAATATTAAAATAGACCACACCAACACTACAACTAAACTTTAAAATAGGGGTCAACGTTCGAAAAAATTGAGTTAATTGAGTTGACATATCATATTTTATCATCTTAACTCAATTTAAAATTTTCACGAATCAAGTCGAGTGAGATGGAATTTGAATTCGAGTCGAATCGAATATATTTGTTCGATTTAAATTAAAAAAATAACTTTGGATCCTTGTAACCACTGTTAACCACCGTAATTAAATTTGTTATTAACTTTCATCCCTTATAATTTATTTATTAATATTTTATATCTGAGTTAGCTTATTTGCTTGCTTAGTTGCTTCAATTATCTTTTGATTTTTGTCACTATATATTTTGAAATTAAAAATATATTAAATATAAAAATGTGATTTTTAATAAAAGTTATCTTAAATATAAAATGTGAAATTGATACCAACATAAAATTTTAACACAAATATTTTATGGCATTATCAATAATTCAATTTTAACATAAATTTATAAAGATTCAATATGATTAAACAATTCAATAATATAAATGGTACAAAATGTGAAATTTAATTTAATAATATAAATAATAGATATAAATAAAATTATTATTATTTAAGTTTCGGGATTTTTTTTGGATGATTTTGATTTTTTGATTTGGGGGTGAAGTGTGAAAAGTAAAAGTTTAGAGGGAAATAAAAAATATTGGGGTTTGGGGAGTAGAATTTTGGGAGAAGTAAATGCAGGAGTAAAAGTTTTGTGGGGAAAGTAAAAAAGTTTAGAGGTTTGGGATAAAAATGTAAAATATTATAGTTTGATATTCAGTTTATTCGAATTATTCGAGTTATTCGAATTCGAAAACTCAACTCGATTCGGACTCAAAATTTGAAAAGAAAATTTTGAGTTGACTAGAATAACTTGATCCGTTTAACTCGAAATTTAAAATTTATTTTCGCATTTTTTTAGTTGAATCGAGTTTTGCTCAGTCCTATTTTAAAAGACATCAATTAAATTAGGTCTTAAAACTAGATTACAAATGACAATTGGACTTTAATATATATATATATATATATATATATATATATATATATATTTTAAATATCTGAGCTTTTAAAATGGGTTAATATATATAAAGCTTGGCAAATTATATCTACTTGATACTTTATTTTTTTAACCTAATTGGTATCTAAATTTGACAATCATAAGTCAATTGGGTACCTTTTTTATGTACTTGGCTAACACTGTTAAAATATGCTGATGTGACAATAACGATCAATAGCATGGTGACATGTGACAGCCTCACATTTTGACACATGACAAAAATAAAAATATATATAATTTATTTTTGCCAAAATATGAGTCTACCACATACCACCATGCTATTGGCCATCAATGCCACGCTAGCATATTTTAACGATATTAGTTAGGTACCTAAAAATTTAAAATATTATGGCTTATGATTGCCAAGTAGGTATAGGTATAAGTTGTGAAGTTTAGGTACTTATATATATTTATCCCTTTTAGAAATTAAATTGAGTTTTCTTAAACTGGGCTGCAAAACTGATTGAGCCTCAAGTTACAATTTTAAAAAATGAATTTTGGGCTTTAAACTGATTTGAATTTTAAAAGCTAATTTGGGCTTCAAAAAATTAACTTCTGACTTTAAAATTTAAAACAATCTTCCAAGTTCCAACCCCAAAATGATTTATTTACAATTGATTTTCTAAATTTTCTAAAAGTAAATTTTATTTTATTTTAAACCAGAAGTTAATTTTATTATTATTTTCAAAAATCAATGGATATCCAAATATCCACTTACTTCATGCCAAATTTTCAAATTATTAAAATAAATCAAATTAAAAATAATCTAAAATTAATTTCAGTGTAATTGAAATCAAATTTAATTAAATCTAACTTAATTCAGTTATACATCTTTAAAATGTTAAGTTGGAAGAGATTTCTTTAGTTCTTACTTTGATTACGATTTTAAAATAAAATTGATAAAATCTAATTTTAGAATCAAAATAATTATGCCGAAAAAATTCATGGTCCTTCGACGAAATTCTAAACTCCGAGTATCTACAAATATTATTCTATTTTAGCCATTTTGCTTAATAATTTCCCACTATTTTGACAATTTTCTTTATTTCATATATATATGAGAAAAAATAACATTTCTAAAACAAATTTCTTTTAAGATATAAAAGAAAATTTCTAGAAGAATAAAAATAAGTGAAAATAAAGAAGTTTCTGAAATAAACAGATTGAAGATGAGAAAATAAGAGTTCTTTTTATTGCAAGTTAAAAAATTTATATTATAATATTAAAAGATAAATATCAAAACTATATATGAACTTTTTGTGCGATTTTATACATAAAATTTTGATTTGACTCATTTTCACAAATCATTAACATTATCGAATTAGCACAATTTTACGTTGATATATTACATACAAATAATTATATTAATTTCATATGAAAATAAATAGATGTATTCATTTCTTTAACCGTACACAATTGAATCAAAA
Organism: Gossypium raimondii; assembly: GCF_025698545.1. NCBI lineage: Eukaryota > Viridiplantae > Streptophyta > Magnoliopsida > Malvales > Malvaceae > Gossypium > Gossypium raimondii. The sequence goes on along the minus strand of NC_068572.1, from coordinate 11,223,828 downwards.
TCAAAATTTTATGTGTATATATGAACCACAATTCAAGTTTCATGTTCATGTGGATAATTACATCAAATTAAATTCATCTATCAAATTATACATGTGACCAAAATTCATTTATAAATTTAAGATTTATACCTAATATTAAATCAATTAAAAAGGACAAAATATAAAATTAAGCATTAGAGCAATTCCACACAATCACTATTCGAAACATGGAAGGGTTAGTCAAGCCTGAAAAGAAATCGAAGCTAAAAGTTGTTGTGAAAAGTGACGAGGTAAGAAAGAGCATAAGCTGGTTATTAGAGAATACAAACCACAAATTACATATTTGGAAGCATTGAAGAGAGATTGCACAAACGAACAATATGGTAAATTTCTTGAACTTTAAAAAAATTGCATATTAACTTACCTTTTGTTGAAACCCTTTTTGCAGATTCCAAAGTATATAAAATTTTTAAAGGAGCTGTTAACAAAGAAAAGGAAGTTAGACGACTTGTCGGCTGTCGAGCTCAATGCAGTTTGTTCGGTCATTCTCCAAAACAAACTACCCAACAAACTTAAAGATCCAGTGAGTTTTAGTATTCCTTGTCTCATTAGTAGTTTAAATGTTGAAAACGCCTTGGTTGATTTGGGAGCTAGTATAAATGTCATGCCTTATAAGATGTTCAAACAACTTGGTCTTAGGGAACCCAAACCCACTAGGATGAGTATTCAATTAGCTGATAGATCAATTAGATATCCTAGGGGTATTATTGAGGATGTACTTGTGAAAGTCGATAAATTTATATTCCCTATTGATTTTGTTGTATTCGACATGGATGAAGATATTGAGGTACCTATGATATTAGGTCGACCCTTTTTAGCCACTGCTAGAACTATTACTGATGTGGGTACTGGTGAACTTGTGCTTCGTGTAGGTGATGAAAAGATACTCTTCAAGCACGTGATTTTGTGAAAGTTCCTAATGAGTGAGATGATACTAATTATTCTGTTAATGTTACTAATCATGTCGCTCAACATTCTTTGTACGAAACCCCTCATGACAACGTGTTGGAGCCATATTTTATTCAAAATGATAGAACTCGAGGGACAAGTGAAGAGCGAATGGTGCAGCTCGATGAATTAGATGAATGACGACCGAAGGTTGATGAGAAATCGAGAAAACACAAGGAAGAAACAAAGCATCGCCATGATGTGCATGTGAAGATGATGAACCAATTCAAATTTGGGGGACAAAGTACTGTTAGACAAATTGGATCCACGAATTGTTCCTTCAAAATTTAAGTCAAGAGGGTCCAACCCATTTATGGTAAAAACCGTTTTTCCATACAGTACAATTGAGGTAACACATTTTGAATTTGGTACATTCAAGGTAAACAGTACTCGTCTCAAACCTTATTTTAGTGGTAAAACTGATATCGAGAGAGAGGAGCTTCAACTCCAAGATCCGCCTTAATCATGAGCTTAAAAAGGGAAGTCGAGCTTAGATTCTAAATAAGCGCTTCTCGGGAGGCAACCCGAGTACTTTTGTGTTTTTTATTTATTTTAATTTCATTAAAAAAATTATAAAAAATTCAAAAAAAGTACATTCATTTTTATTTTTATTACTAAAATATATTTTTTTAAATTCATTCATCATCATTTGTTTTTAAATTTTTAAAAATAAAATTAATTTTAAAAAATTAAAAAAATTTAAAAAATAGGGGTCACACGACCTGGGGTGGTCCACACAATTTGGAGACATGGCAGTGTGGGACATACGGTCTGGCCACATGGATGCATCTCAAGTTGTGTGGATATTGGAGCTAATTTTTTTTATTTTTGTAACACCCCCTAACCCTAAACTGTCGCTGGAACAGGGTTACGAGGCATTATCGAACATATCAGACAATTTTCAATTAATATACAATTAATTATCAAACATAATATAAAGTAATCTTTAAGTCCCTTAGACGGACCCTCGAGGCCCAAAATACGAGTTAGGAGTGATTCAAGACTAATTCTTTACAACCAAAACTTACAAGACTCTTTAATAAGACCGAAGTGCATGCCACATTTACCAAAGGGAAAATACATCACCGAAGTTATGCTGTAATCGAGATTGATCTGGATGCTGAATCGGGACCTTTGACTTCTATCGACCAGCGCACGGAAACAACCGTACGCTGAGTATTTCATACTCAGTGGTATTATCATAATTCAAATTATAACAATAATATACATGTAATGCATAAATCATACATACAAATTTAAACTTAAATTTCATATTTCAACAATAACAATTCTTCAATTGGTATCATATATCCACAATTTGAACTTGGACACATCATGAACCTTGGGTTCATTCCTCAATCTCATATAACATTTCAATTCACAATTCAACTTTTTCATCTCATTTCAGTAGCTCGATTGATCAACTCATTCAGTTTATCGTTTCATTATTTACCCCTATTAACAAATTCGGACTTTGGCGGATACACAAATCCAGCCAAACACTCCAATATGGCACCCAGTGCCTCATCAGATAGTTCAAAGTAATAGTTGACACCCAGTGTCTCATTGACAAAGCCGAAGAAAGTTGGTACCCAGTACCTCATCGAATCTGTCCGAAGAAATATAGTGACACCTAGTGTCTCATCGACTCGAGGTCGAAGTATCCCTGAACTCTTTCAATCCTATGGCATGCCAACTATATCCGACTCAGCCTGATTAGTTAATAGGGTCTCCAAATTCACATTTCAATTCAATTTCACTTTTTCACTTTCAATCACAATTCAATTCAAAATTTACTTTTCCATTTTCAAGTCAATATTCATTTCAATTCCACACATATATTCATCATTCAATTGAATTTCTTTCAACTTAATAATAATACTTACCTTATATTTCACTTACCATACATATAAATTTAAATATAGCATTTAATAATAAGTAATTTGAATTATAGTAATACAAACTCGGATTTGTTCCATTACTCCTCGACAACTTTTTCCTTTCCTTTCAGTACCGATGCCTCGGGTTTTTTCTAGCTACAAAAATAATAATAATTTTCACTATTAATTACAACATTAAATTATAATAAATAATTGAATTTTATTCAATTCCTACTTATTCCCAATTTAATCCTAAGTTTACTTACTTTTCTAACTTAATTCATACTTCTTTTCTACTTAATTTCTTGCCATATTTAACCCAACTATTCAATATTCATAATAAAACCCTAATTTAAAACTTCTTACAATTTAATTCCTATAACACAAAACTTATAACTTATTTTACAATTTAATCCCTTTATCAATTCTAACTTGAAATTCATTTAATTAAATCCATAATTTGACAATTTGTTTAGCATGAACTATACTAAAAACTTATGAACTTTCAATATATCAACTTAGTTTCATCAAAACCTTATTCTAAAACTTCTAAAATATCAAAATTAAATAAAAAGGACTTAATTGACTTACCAATTAAAACTTCAAACTCTTAATCCTCAGTTTCTCCTTTTCTTTTCTTTCTTCTTTCTTTCTTCTTATTTTCGTATGGTTCTCTGTAACTCCTTCTCTTTTCTTTTGTTTCTTTATAACTTTTATATATATATATATATATATATTAGTTTATAATATTAATTATTATTATAAAATCTATCTAATAACAAATACTTATATTACAAATGGTCAATTATATATTTTACACTTGTCTCTATTTAATTTGTTTACCTACTAAAATCTTATAATTGAATTAATTATCTAGTAAACATCTTTTATTTAATAATAATAAATAATAAATATCTATTGTATAATTAATCACATATACACATTTGTACACACATAATTAATTACATTTGTACATCATCTATGCCATACATTTGTCATCATTTATTTTATTTATCACACAAAATCTTATAATTTAATTATTTATTTAATAAATATCTATCTAATAATTTAATATAATTATTACAAATATATATATTTCTATCAATACATTTGTATTAAATCACTACCATACATTTGTCTTTGTTTAACTTATTTCATAATATAATAATAATTAATATAATTTATGATTTGATATTAAACCTTAATGATTATTGTCGAAACCATTTTTTTACTTGAAAAAACGAGGATCGACTTTTAAACATAGAAATGGAGTCGCCACTGATATTTTATTGAGGTGTGATCAGTTCACCTTGAAAACGATTTTAGGTCTATAAATTTTGAGAAAACTGGTTCGGGAGTCGGTTACGCACGAGGAAGGGTTAGCACCCTCGCAACGACCAAAAATTGGTACCGAATTGATTGTTTAATGTCTCAGTATTGAAAATTTAAAAAGATTTTAAAATATGATCATTTGAAAAGAAAATTTGAACAAACCAAATTGGATGATAAGATATACTCATTTCAAATAGATAAATTGTCATACTCAGTGAGTTAGGGTGCAACAATTTAATCTTCGAAATTAAGTTTATCTTTTAACTTTAAAAACTCATGCATTTAAATTTGAGAAGGATATTTGGTTATTTGAGTCAATCGAGAAATCAGAATCCAGTAAGCTAGGGTTCAATTTCTCGACATTCCTAAACACCGAATATTGCCTTTATTTTAAAATCCTTAATTCAAGATAACAAAATGTCATATCCAGTAAGTTAGGATTCAACATTTTGAATTCCCGACAAGCTTTATTTAAAAATTATGTGATTTTATTACAAAAGAGATACTCGGCTATTTAAATTCATCGGAAGAATTGAAACCCAGTAAGTTAGGGTACAATTCTCTCGAGAGTCATGAATATCAGGTATTTTGACAAATTACGAAATAAGATGATTCTAATGCTTTTATTGAAATATATAAAAAACACAATGATTAAAAAAACTATGAATCATGCAGAATTTGAATGGTAAATATACACCAATGAATAAATCAACATAAGCAAGTATAATAATAATAGTTTCAATCATACATTATGCCAATATCAACATCAACATTCAAAATTATTAATCTAAAAGGAAATAAAATGTATTCACAAAACAAAACAAAATAAATAAATAAATTTAGGATTCAAAAATATATACACAAAATTATAAAAAAGTAATTAATATAAAGATTTGAAACAATTTAATAATAGCACTAAAATAAATAAAATGTTAAAGTGAATTCTAACGAAAAGATTGTAAGAAAATAAAAGTGAATAAATTTTAAAATTAATATATATATTAATTTATATAAGTAAAAAATCTTAATGTAAATAATAATATATATAGTCATAATATATATAAGTTAAAATAAGTAAAATAGAATAGCAAATTTAAAAGGAATAAAATATTTGTGCATAAAAATAAAATTTACGATTTGAAATTAATAACATTATATTATATACATATGTACAATAAAATAATTTTAATATAAATTATATATACATATATGAAAGGATCATGAAATGCTATTGTGTGATCTTTTTAAATTCAAACGAATATATATATATATATATATATATATATATATAAATATATATATATATAAATGTCTAAAATAAAATACTTGTAAAATTTAAATAATAATATACAAAAACTTAAGATAATAACATATAATAAAATAATAGAAGTCATAACAAAATTAGGTTTATTATTTAAAAATAATAAAGATAATAACGATTAATAATAAACTAGTTAATTTAATAATAAAAGGACAAAACAATGGACAAATTTTGAATTAAAACAAAAATCTTAGGGTGAATTTGGAATAAATGTGCAAATGACCAAAATGAGAGCCAATTAATATCGAAGGGACTATTATAGAAATTTTACACGCAAATCTTCTTTGGCATACAAATCAGAATCTTCAAAACGGTGCTGTTCCAACACGGATTCAATTGAAACCGAAATCAAATATAGCGTATAAATTAAAATAATAACAAAAATTAAATTAAAACAATTCAAAACACAAAAGGACCTATGGCACAAATGAACCATTGAAATAAAATGCGCGGATCCTTCCCTCGGGTCGGGTCACCGCGCGGATCCAAGTCTTAAACGGCACCGTTTTAACGCCATTGCATTGGCATTAAACGACGTCGTTTCGTAGGTCGTTTACAAGCCAAAAGATACCCTAAATCTCAACAGCCTATTCATATTTAAAAAAAAAAAAACAAAAAGCAAAAGGGAAAAAGAAAAAAACCATGCGCCACTCCACAATCCGGCTATTCGGAAGTTCTCCGATCCATCGCCCCAACTTCGATTACGACGAAGAGGTCGAGGATTCGGCTTCGGAACAAAGGTAAAACCCTTAACTCTCCCTTCGTTTCCCTTTCTCAAACAGCAAATAAAAAGAAAAAAAAAACCAATGAATCGGAAAATGAAAAAAATCAAGAGAAGAAAAAAAACTCAAAATCACCTTCAAAGCCTGATATCTTTTTTCTTGATTCTTTTTTTTTTTTATTTCCGTGTGTGTCAAAATTTACAGTACTCGAATGGCTTTTTTATATCCAGATTTACAGAAAAATAAATAATAAAAGAAAAATTCCCCAAAATCCCCTCCGTTATTCTGTTATCTCCTTTTTGCTGCTTGTTTTTGTGTGTATTTTGCAGGTTCTCAGCCAGCTGGAGGCGCACCCGTGGGGAGAACGTTGCATGCGCCTGGTGGTGATGCGCGCGCGGGTCCGGATCTACTATTGCGGCACCAGCAAAAACCCTAGAAGCTTCTAGGGTACTCCACCGATTCGGGCTGAATTCTAAGGCTTGGGTTTAGGGTCTGTCGGGTCTAGCTGATTCGGGTTTGGTATTGGGCTGTATTATTTGGGTATTTGTTCAGGTTTATTTGTAGTTGGGTTTTGGGTTTAATTTATGGTATGTAATTAGGTGGTGTATTGGGCTGACTAGGTTGGGTATTAGGAAATTTGGGTTGGGGCTATTTTGTAATTGGGTTATGTCAGTGATTTCGGGCTAGTTGGGTTTGTAGGCTGAATGTAATATGGGCCTGGATTTTATTAGATTTGTAATACTGGACTGTATTAGACTTTTATTATATTAATTATATATATATTTTATATTTGGGTTTTACTACTTAGGCTCGGGTCGGGCAAAATTTGGGTATTACAATTATTAATGAAATTTTAATAAAAATATCACATAAAAATCTTCAATCTTACTCAACTTATGCCGCCTCATACTTGTGAATTGGCTTAATTTCCATTTTGATCCCTTATACTTTCTTTTAATTTATAATTAAACTTTTACCCTTTCCTCAATTTAGTCCTTTTTGCTAATGATCCTAAATTAAGTTAAATTCACTTAATTAAAACCTAATTAAACACACTACTAAACTCATAGGTATTTCTAATAATTATCTATAGGTTCAATTTTCTAAGACGGAGGCCCGATACTACAATTTTCTGATGCCCGTGAATTTTGGGTCATTACAACTTTAACTTGACCCACACAGGCATAAAAAGTTACATGGGCTGAAGACACGACCATAAGAGACACACGGCCAGTCACACGAGCGTGGGAGAAGCGAAGGAGTATCACACATGGCCTGGACACACGGGTGTGTCTCAGGCCGTGTTGAAAATTGACTTAATTTTTTTTTAGTTTTTCAATTGCCACATGGGCTAAGGCCATTTACACGGTCTCCAAACACGGCCGTGTGGCCCAACATGGGCCAATTACACGATCATGTCATCTATAAGCTAGCGTTTTGATTTTTTTTTTTACTTTTGTCTTCTTCTTCAACTACCCTAGCCGTCGTTGCCCCCACCGATCTCTTTCCAGCCCGCCTTGCCACTGATTCCATCCATCTATCGCTCCTCCTTCCTCGTTGGTCTGATCACCAACCACCACCCGCGCAAACCCCCTTCGTCGACTGCCCACCGCACCCCCACGCTTCTCCTTTTCCCTTTCCTTCCCCCACTGTCGATTGTGTTGTTTCCTCTACAATTTATTTTCTCCCTCCTCTCCCCTTCATCAGCCGAAACCCTTGTCGACCTACATTCAAATCTCCCTTTCCTTTTCCCCCCGTTCGGTAACCGTTTCCTCACACTACCTATCTAACCAGCTCTTTCATATTCCGATCGCAATCAACACCCAAACCCAATTCCCTTTCCCGTGCCTCGTCAGAGCCCTTCCTCTAACGCCACCGATTGCCGTGCCTCTGTCACCACTGTCTGCCAAAACCCCTACCGTTTGGTTCCAACCCTTTTATTTTTTCATATTTTATTTATTATTATTACCGTTATTAATGTTATTTGCTTAGTTAGGTTTAATTATTGTCAATTTTATTATTATTATTAGAATTTATTTTATCTTTATTATTACTATGTTATCATTGTTTATATCAAGTTACATGTTGGTTAAATTATTATTCGGTCTTTTGGTTCAAGTTTTCATTTGGATTTGGTGTTTGTTATGTAGCTTATTGGATTGGGACCATTGTGTTAATTCGTACATTTTCTTTATTCATGCTAATATTTGGGTATTATATTTTATTTCAGGTACATAATGTTGAACGCACGAGGAAAGAGTAGGGTCCCTACTCATTCGAAGAAAAGAAAAGCTACTAGGACTTCATCTTCCTCATTTCCAACCGACCGCCACCAATACCTCACCTTCGACCATCCGTTCTATGAGGAGAGGTACCAGAATCTTAACGATAGAGCCTTGGGCGTAGGTCGGTGTATCGATTGGGAAGCCCTTCAGACTGTGGGTTTATTTGCACTGGTTCATTCTCTACTAGATGTGACTCCATGGGAGCGATTCTTCGCGATCGTGGAGCCGCCATATGCTGAGCTTACATTGGAGTTTTACTTTATATTTTTTCTACAGCCGGTGCTTTCATCGGGGGATAAGCCTCGAGCTCTATCATTCCGTCTTGGGGGTATCGCTTGACACTTTAGTGATTTTGGTGTTGCTCTTGGCCTATACTCTGACGATTTCCTAGCAGCAACTGAGCTCTCCTCCCTCTCATGACACATCCATTATGCAGCCTCTCTCTACTGGTTAGAGATCATTGAGGTTGTCGTTCCATATAACCCAAGCTAGTCTAAGGCTCAGTGCCTTCTTCCAGCCTTGCGATACATTCGCACTATCCTAGCTCATACTTTGACTGGCCAAAAGGAGAGTACGAGCGTTGTGGGCACTTTAGATGCATATTTCTTATAGAGCATGCATGGGCAGTATCTGATTGATATAGCCCATTTCGTCGCCCAGTGTTGTAGCAATCAGAGTGACTGGTCACGAAGAAGACTCTTTGTATGGGTCCATATATCACAAGCTTGGCTTGTCACTTCGACCTCATCGAGACCTCTTGTAACAGCTTGATTTTCAGTGCTGTCGAAAATAGTGGTTTGAGGCCACCAAATTTGACGAGTAAGCTCGTAAATTTTATTATTTAGTATTTACGAGTCAAATGTGGGTTTAGAAAGATTTTTGGATTGGAAATTTGTGTTTTATAATGATTTATTAGGTCAACTGGTTTTAGGAAATGAGGTATCGAGACCTTGTTTCTATAAAATGAGCCGTAAATATTTTTATAAATATTTACAGAATTTCGTTAAGGTAGTATTAAAGTTTCGTTAGAAAATTTTAACGTTTTGATAGTTAATTAATTAAAAAGACCAAATTGAAAAAGGTGCAAAACTTGTTAAAAATACTATTTAAGTGATTAAATGGATTGATAAATAAATAAGGGAGGACTTAAGAAGCAATTAGGCCTAAAGTAAAGAGATGAGGCGGAATAAGTAGGGAAAATAATAAAATATAGCCATTTAACGGCAAAATAGTAAATAAAGCAAAATTAAAATTACAAATTGAAATCCTAAAAGTTTCTAGACAATTTCTTTTTCAATTCTCTATCCAAAAATGCCATAGGAGAGCTTCATAAGCTGATTTTCATATTTTTGCTTCAAGTGAGTTCAATTCTTTCCCTTTTCTTGTAATTTTTATGTTTTTGAGATTGTTACAATTAAGTCCAACTAAGTCTTAACTTGGTTTTGATTTTATTGAAAATTTTGGAAGTTGTCATTGATGAATATAAGATGTTTTTTATGAATAACATGGGTGTAGAGCTTTAATTTTGTTGTATGATTTTATAAAGTGATTTTGTTAAATATTGATTTTAGGATCAAATTGTGAAAAGGTTAAAATATTAGGGTTTGAAATTAAATTTCTATTTTATTAAGGGATTTATGATGGCCTAGAATATTTAGATAAATTATTAATTAAAAATTAGTTAATTTGATAGATTAACTAGTTAAGGGACTAAATTGTAAAAGTTGTAAATATTTAGGGTAATTGTATAAATTTGAAAAATTAAAGGGTATTAATTGTGAAATGAATTGGAATTGAAATATATGCTAATGAATGAGTAATTTTATATTTTAGATCAAGATCCTGTAGATATTCGTGAAAAGAAAAATTAGCTAAATAGTCCACGAACTTACGCAAATATTACAATTCAATCCGGTAAGGTCGTGCAGTTAAATTTTAATATTCATATTGATTTGATGAATAGTATTATTTATTTATTTTATTATTGAAAATGAATTATTATTGGAGTGAAGATTTTGAATTTAATATTCAGGTTAAATGGAATACGGGATTTGAGTACATTCGTTGTGTGGCGCATGATGGCATTGGAGGAAATTAACGAAAAATTACCTAAGTAAATTAGGGTTCAGTATTTGTTGCAAACTCTCGTGTTTTACTTTCTGTTCAGCTCTTACGAGCTTCTGTTTAACTCTTATAAGTTTTCGTTCAGCTCTTTCGAGCTTCTGTTCAACTCTTAAGAGTTTCTGTTCAAATCTTACGAGATTCTGTTCAACCTTTATGGGTTTCTGTTTAGCTCTTATGAGCTTCTGTTCAGCTTACAAGCTTCTGAAAACGATGTACTCTTATTCGTAAGCCGTTCTTCGATTTGGGAAAGATTTGGTAAGGTGATTTATATATATTGAAATTGAAAGACATATTATTTATTTTTGGTATTGACTTGAAACATGTGTATTCATCGACTGAAGTTGTGATTGACAGGGAGTTGACATGAATGAATTTATTTATTTGGTTGTTATAGTAGGTTCGGTAAGATTTATGTTTAAGTCTTCGAACTTACTAAGCTACATTAAGCTTATGTGTGTTGTTTAATGTCTTTGTAGATTATCAGAAGGTTGGGCAATCGGATCAACATTCAAGTCACACTATCTAGCTTATTCTAGTAGCTTTTGAAACATTCAATATGGTTTATATGACATGTATAGGGTTTGTGTGGATTTGATCAAATTTTGTTTTATGTAAATGTTAAAAATTATGATTTTGTTTATATAATCAACTTATATATATATTGGTTTGAAAATGAGGCACATTTGTGATGGTATAGGTGTTATATGTTTGTATGTATTTAAATTGTGGTGAACTTTAGGAGAATTGTTAGATAGATTAAATAGGTAAGTTTGGATATTTGGGTATATGTGATGATATGTTATGTTTAAAACATGATTTTGGCTTGTTATGATTGCTTGGTTGTGGTTCATTGATGTGTTAAAATGTTGTGTTAGGTTGATAACAAAAATGGGTGAGAAATGTGGCCTTAAAATGACCTATTTTCGTCCACATGGGTAGAGACATGGGCGTGTGTCTCAGCCGTGTGTGACACACAGCCAAGTGACACAGCCATGTGTCCATTGTAACTTAGAAATTGTACAAGTCAGTATACCCAAAATTGTTCACACAGCCTATAACATGGGCATGTGGTTTGGCCGTGTGTCCCTTACATCTCATAATTTGCAAAACAGAATGCTCAAATTATTCACACGGCCTAGCACACGAGCGTGTGGCTTAGCCGTGTGACCCCTGCACCTTATTAGAAATAAGTCAGTATGCTCACACGGCCTAGCACACGGACGTGTGGCATGGCTGTGTGACCTAAGTCAGAGAGCACCCAAGTTTGAACACGGGCTGGGACATGGCCGTGTGCCCTATTTCGAATGCCTATGCCGCCTAGCCACATGGACGTTCGTCTTATACACCATTGAAAATTTTTTATGTTTTTCGAAAAATTTTCTGAGTACCGAGTTTAGTCCCGACTTATTTCTAATGTATATTTTGGGCCTTGAGGGCTCATATAAGGGACAATATGATTGATTATGATTGGTTTTTGATATGAATGTTAAATGTTATGAAATGTCTATATTTGATCTGTAAATTTTGGGAATGCTTTGAAACCCTGTTTCGGCGACGAATATGAGTTAGGGGTGTTAAACCTCCGAGCAGATTAGTACTCTTACTTTGGTTGGGGACATGATACCACTTGGTTTAAACATTATGAGATACATGAGGATGATTGCTCATCAGCCTGGGCTTTTCAATGATCAGTATGTGTTGCTATGACCGACTCATCAGCACGAGGATGATGATCATCTCGATAATGATCCCCCACCACCACTGCGACCCATTCCCACTCCTCCTCCGAGCCCCTCTACTGCTGCACCTACGTATTCAATCGCACTCGACGATATTTATTATACTCAGCAGTAGCAGTTAGCACGACTCGATACCATTGAGGTGTATTTGCAGCGGATCTGCCAGCGTTTCAATATTTCTCCGCTCAATTATGCGCCTCAGGATTCCGACATTTTGCACGACGTCGATCCATGACCTGATTTACTATTCTAGTTTATTTATTTTTATTTCCAGTTGTACTTTTGTTTTTATTTTTTTTCTTCTGTTTTGTTAGTTGTGTTATTTTTATTTGTGAGACTTCTTTATTTTATTTTTATTTTGAACTATGCTGTTATTTTTATTATTTTGATGGTTGTTTTTATTCGAGTTTGTAATCTATTTTATCTTTTTATTTATTTATGTTTATCTCCTTATTAGTTTGCTGGGAAACATGCACTTCATTTAGATTTGCCCACAATGTCGGTTTTCATTATTCTGGCGATTTCATCCAAATTCAAGGCAATTTTAGTTCTCTCCCTCTCTTTTGATATTGTGCTTATTCTGCACTCATATTTGTTTGTACATTGAGGACAATGCACATCTTAAGTGTGGGAAGGTTGTTTGTATATTTGTGATAAAACCCCTGCATTTTTTTTTGTGTTTAAGTAATTTTCTCATACCCTCCATTAAAGTGAAATTTTTTTTGAAATTTTTTTTGATGTTGTTTGGATTAATTTGTGAATTTTTATGTATTGGTTGATTTATACTTTAAGACACGAGAGAGTCAAGCATGATAAGTTGTTTTTCATAAATAAATATTTTAGGTTGTCTCCTTGAATTGAATTATTATCTTGAAAATTTGAAATTACAAGTTTGACATCAAAATCATAATTTGTTGTGAGCTTTTGAGCCTATAGAGCATATATTTTATTTCGTGCTTATTTTATTTTTGGTTGTGAGTGTATCAACTTGATTTGTTATTCTAGAACTTGTTTCGATTATGCATGTCGAGACCACATTATTGATTTGATATACTAAAATGATACAGGAATTTAGAATTTAACCCACTTAACCTGTAAAAAGCTTACCTATTGAATTAACTATGATAGGGCTTTGATTTGATTAATCAAGATTGCTAGTATATTGTTTAAGCAATGTGAAGGTTTTGTGTTTGAGTTTTTAATATGGCAAATGTTGTGCAGGTGAGTGAAACACGATTTAATTCTCAGCTAAAGCTTTTCATTTGTTATCACATACGACCTGCAAGCTGGGAAACAGAGAACAAAGATTACTATGGCCGAAGGAGAAGAGCTTATTGAGCTTAAATTCCGCACTAACGATGGAACAGATGTGGCATGCAGTACCTACGCATTATCCATGAATGTTGCAACTCTTAAGCAAAAAATTGTTGCTGAGTGGCCCCAAGGTTATTAATCTATTTCTTTTTCTTTTCTTTTTTTCCTTCTTTAACTTCTTGCTGAATTCTGTAATTGGCATCAAACATCTTAGGTACTCGGTCTGATTGTGTTTGTTAATGTTGTTTCTGTCTTTTATCTAATCACTTTTGACCTAACCATGACTTGAGGAGCATGTGCTTGATACTTTGGTATTCTGGTCTTAGCTTCGAATTTGTTTTCTACATTATCTGTTTCTGACCCTGTTGTTGATAAGCATAAACTCAAGTATTCAGCATTATCTGTATGGTATTTCAAAAACAGTTCTTCATTTTGGCGTATACTTGTTTGAATGACATTGATTTATCTACAATGTTCATATATCTACAATGTTCATATGTACCATTCAGCTTGGAGAAAAGGGGCTGATAGTGGCAACTGTAAATGAGCTCATATATGCATGGGGCATGTTTATGAATTTGAGTTTAGAATGTCTTGGATGTTGCTCCCGCTGTAACCATCTGAGTTAATTGAATCTGCGTGTATTTTCAGGCAAAACAGTCACACCGAAGTCAATAAATGATTTGAAAATTATACATGCTGGTAAAGTTCTGGAAAACAACAAAACACTAGCTGATTCCAGGATAACGTTTGGTGACCTTCCTGCTGGTGTTATTACCATGCACGTAATAGTGCAGCCTGCTATAGCAAAAAATAAGTCAGGTTTGTCAAGTTCTCCTTATATTTTTACAGATAAACATGTTAGGAAAATGAATCTTCTTGGTATTTTAAGTTTCCTAGAATTAGCATGCCTTCATGCTATTACAAGATTTTCACATAGATCCTTGCTGAATCCATGGCATATAAATCTGTCCACTAAACCTCCATTTCTTTCCTCCTACAAATTCCTCATGAAAAAGAAATAAATATGGCTGGAACAAAATAAAGCTCTGTGATTTCATTAAGTAAAGCAGCCCTACGAAGCAATCTCATCAATAAGCCTTGTAAAGCAGTTCTGAAGCTAGTAGAGAAGCAAGATATTGAAGTCGACCAAGGTTTTGTTTTGTTGCCTACTTCAGTAACAGGTCCCCAAGGCTTGTTTTGCCTTTTCCTTTTCCCTCACTTTGTTTATAATAATCTTTCCCTAAAGGCTGGTGGGGTTTTGGAGGATGGTTGCTTTGAATTATTTTGAGAAATAAGCAGATGGTAGTTGGTACTGCATCAATGATTTTTAAAATTTTAGTTACTGTATTCACACTATTCACTACTTGCATTTGAGAAGGAAACATGCAAACAATTCCTAGTTAAGTCTCACTTTATCATCACTGCAAAGAATTTGTCATTAATGGAATTTCACATAATTATGTTAGAGGTCTTATTCATTTTGGAATTGCCTCTATATGACCAAACCTCTAGATGCTTTATGTATTAAGTTAATGTCCCAAAATTCTAGCATGTAGTCCGTAGAAGAATCTGCTTTTGTTCCATTCACGAATATTTTTCTTTTCTGTTTTTGTTGCTTGTGAACCGAAAATCTATTTCTATAGCTATAGTCTAATGGTGTAAACTTCCTCTAATATCTCTTTGTTTTCCCGTTGGTGTTTTTTTTTTTTTGTGCACTGCAGGAAAGAGCAAGGAAGATATGCAGAAGCTGAATTCATGCGGTTGTATTATTCTTTAGAATGTAAATATGCTCCGTAGTTGTTAACTGTCATTAAATCTAGATAGTTTTTCCCTCACATATATAGGCGTTAGTTGCTTTTGAAATGGTGTTCGTCTGTATACTGGTTGGCCTGCTTACTATGATATCTTTGGTTATGTGTTCCTTAATCCTTGTGAAAGTGTATAACCATCCTACAATAGTAAACATGTTCTGCAAGAAGAAAGCATCTTGATAGTTGCGCAACTTGTGCTTGATTCCCGAGCTGTACCTCGAGTTGCGAGTCCTTTGTTCAAGTGCTCCTCGGGAGATGCCTCAGAACCGGTTTGAATAAGATTACATTCATAGCTAGGCTATTCAGAAGCCAATTTTGTTAAGGTACAGATATATGAGATGCATGTGAGAGAAAGAATGAAACAGAGATGATAATATGATATGGTTAGTGCAAGTTAGCTTTTGACATGAATCATTGATACATGTAAAATTTCTGAAAAGAAAAATTACAAATAGCTTAGGGGCTTTTGACATGAATCAAGTTTTCATTTTGTTTCAGTTGACGGGAAAATCCGCGATTGACCTTTCACATGCTTTGATATTTGCCGACACCTTACATTTGATTAATCCGGCTTGATTATCGATGAAGGATATATGCTCCATCTCAAAATTTCAGTCGTCGTGTTTCTAGCATTGGTTTATGTTGGTTCTTGTTACATGTCTTCACCTCGTAGAGTGGTTGAAAGAACTTGTCAAGTCAATCGTTTTGATAAGAGAAATTTGTTTATTGGCAATATCTTAATTTTGATCAGAAAAATTTGTTTATTGGAAATATCTTGTCTAGCATTTCGTCTTAAATGATTGGCATGTGAATCTCGATCAATTTTCACATCACATTATTGGGATTTATTTAAAGCAATCTACCAAGAGAAGATCCTTCATAGTCCAAAGACATGTATTAAGGGTACACAACAAATCTACTACATAACGAGACAACGTTATGAGATTCACAAAAAAGCCCATATCTAAGAAAACAGAGAAGGATGGATACAAGACATACTTGTGAGACTATTACTTTTGTCGAAGTGCCTCCTCAACCCGTCCTCTATTGAATCAATTTTCAATTCTTTACATGACTAGTGGATGAACTGTCACTTATCAATTATCACTCAATTTACTTCTTTGTATCAACTCTTCTAATTATTTTCTTTCATTTTAAAAAGTATTCGTATATCATCCAAAATTAAAGATGTCCGTATTAAAAACATTCTTAATTTTATCATTTACATTTGAGTTATTATCTTCATTAACAAACAACAAATTTTATAAAATGTTAATGTTAAAACTTGATGAAAGGAGAAAAAGGACAACAATCCACGGTGATTGTTAACAAGGAACAACCTCTATTAAAGGGATAATGTATATGGCCCTTGAATTTGTTCATTATATCTAGTTGATTCCTAAATTTGTATTCTTGTTAACTAAGTTGATATATCCATATTGACACTATTAATTTTGCTGATATGGCACTATTATTCAATCTGATGGTGCCACGTGATATTTTGAGAGGTTGCCACATGGTAAACATAAATTAAAAAATATATTTATGTTTTCCATGTGGTGTTATGAGAGGTTGTCACGTGACATCATCGGATTGGTTAGCAGAGTCACATTAGCACAAACTAACGGTGTTAATGCGAAGGTACTAACTTAGTTGATGGAATACAAATTCAATGACTAACTAAATCCAAAAAAAAATTTAGAAACTAACTAAATATAAATAGACCAATTCAGATGTCAAATTATATATCATCTCTTTATTAAATGTATAAATGTCAAAATGAGTGAGAAGTTAACAACAGTCGACGGGGAAGGGGTGAAATAAGAAAACATTCAGTGACGATAATATCTACTGCTAGCAGTTAAACAAATCTTTTTTTGCAAACGTAAGATAAAAGTGAATTCCATTGGCATTCAAAAAAGGAAAAAAGAAAACATCAGTTTGATTTACAAGCCTAATAAGGCCGAGCAAACATGATTGACTTTGAAGGCCTAATAGGCCCAATTTATTTATATTTAAAAATTTTTAAAAGTTTTATAAAATCGATTAACTTTTTAATGTACGACACGAGTAAAATTTATGTTTTTCTATGTTGTTCTTAATTTCCAGAAAGGGGGAAAAAAAAAACAGAAAGAAGAAAAGCAAAAGTCTCTATTTTGTTCTTTCTTTCTTCGTGTTCCTATTCTAACCAATGGCAGGGGACTCTGTAATTTCGCCTCAGAGAAGCAAAGATTTCGGAAAACAGGAGCATGGGTATCTTCTCTTTGCTCTATATTCTTTTTCGTTTCCTTTGGGTTTCAATTTGTTAAATTCTTTTTTTTTTGTTTGTTTTTTCTTTCAGATGCGATCACTACAAGAGACGATGTAAAATCCTTGCTCCTTGCTGTAATAAGATCTTCCCTTGCCGTCATTGCCATAACGAGACCTCAGTACTCTCTCTCCCTTCTCTCGTTTCCCTTTCCCTTTTCATGTTCATTTACGTTTTTAAATTGCCTGCCTTGGTTAGATATATTTATTAATCTTATTGTTTTGGATTGTTTAATTTTTTTTTCTTTTAATAATACATTTATTTATTTGTTTAATTTAGAACTCACTTAGCAACCCAAAAGATCATCACGACCTTGTCAGGCAGGATATCAAGCAAGTATGTCTTATTTGACAAAATCACCTTTCATGTTGTACCTTTAACATATAATTATTATAATGGAGTGGTGTTGATGATGTGTCAGGTTATTTGTTCAATCTGCAATACCCAACAGGAGGTATGTCTCGTTGCATTTAATTCTGTGGTAGTAACTGTAAGTGTCTCAACTCTGAAAGTCCATTTTTCTAATGTCCAGGTTACTCAAGTCTGTTCCCATTGTGGGGTAAACATGGGAGAATATTTCTGCGACATTTGTAAATTCTATGATGATGATGTAAGATCATTGCATGTTTATGTTTACTTTTATTCCACTTAAAGAATCATGTTGAGTTTATGTTATGACTGTTGCAGATTACAAAGGGACAATTCCATTGTAATGATTGTGGAATTTGTAGGTTAGTTAGCATGTTGTGTCCGATTGCTTAAGTTTTTTACTTCTTGTTATTGTAACTTGTTTCCGTCTTATATCTTGTCAACTTCTAGTCTGGTCTAATCTGTGGTTTACACAGGGTTGGTGGCCGTGATAAGTTCTTTCACTGCGAGAAATGTGGTAGGCAGTCTTATTACCATTCTTGCTCCTTAATTGATTTAGTTTTAGAGTTGGTTTCTTTTATAGTATTGTATGGAATTTCATGTTATACTTGTTATGGGGCACAATATGCTATTCCTCTTTAAGCTGAAAAGAAACGGAAAAAGATGAAAAGGATAGCTGAATTATAAGTTATTGATATTCATGGTGGTTTGATCATATTAACCAGATGTGGTTCTTCTCTAATTTTTGTTTATTTCATAGGATTAACCTAAGAAAGCCAAAGGAAATATCCAAAATCGTAATGATAGATAGCCCTTAAAATCCTTCTTTTCCCTACTGTTGTAATATTGCGGAGTGCAGCGAAGTATATTGGCTTTATCTGTTGTTTAGATGGCCGTGTTCCAGGGTGTTTATTGAGGCGTGTTGCAGTTCTATAGTCGTAGTGTCTCCTATTTTGTCCATTATCATTTTAAACATAGGGCTCAAAGAGATGACTCCTAAGACATCTGGGGTCCTTTCAATGAGTTTCTGACTCCATTAGATAGTTGCAGATTTAATGATGTCCCAAGCTAGGTTACTTCAGACTCGTAAAATTCACTTAGTTTTAGATTTAAGCTGGAGTTTCATTTAAAGGCTAAAGAAAAAGGCATATTAGGGAACCTATCTCTGTACTTGTTTCTTGTAAACTTTAAATTCTCTTAGGTTTATGGTGAGTATCTCTAAGCATATAGTTGTGCAGTCTTCAAATTAATTTTATGATTCCAGTTTAATTACTCTTAGCATTAGCAGTATCTTCAGAGTTGTTTAATTTCTTGTAGTCATTTTCCTGTATTGCTTTTTTCTTTATTATATTATCATTGGCACAGGTTCTTGCTATAGGGTGGATCTGCGTGACAATCACTTTTGTGTGGAGAATTCCATGAAGTCTTACTGCCCCATCTGTTTTGAGGTTTCAGCTTTGAGAGTTTGACCATTTTCTTCACTTTTCTTGAAATTTCATAAGAATATGTTTTTCCAAGACATTTTTTTTCTGTGTCCAGTATCTTTTTGACTCAGTTAAAAGCACACGCATTATGAAATGTGGACATACAATGCATATGGAATGCTTTTCTCAGATGACTATGCAAAATCAGTAAATTCAAATTACATTGCTAATTGCTTAGTTATTTTAATTTTATTTTCTCAGAATGGTTAGAACATTAACTATTGGGTTTTTTTTTTTTTTTTTCCATTTCACAGGTATAGGTGTCCCATCTGCTGCAAGGCAGTACTTGATATGTCTGCCTTCTGGGAAGATCTGGATATGGATGTATAAACCTTCTTCTTTTGATCATCTTATTGCACGTTAAGTTTCTACTAGACCTCAGCATATTGTGTGTCACTAATAATTGGTTCTTTTGTTGGATTTTTTTATGCCCTTTCCATGGACCTAATTTTTTATTTCAAGGATGTCTGATCTTTCTCTAAAGAACATATTAAAAAGATTTTGCTGTAGAAGTTAAGTACTACTTTCAGGATTAACCAACTAGTTTACTGTTTTGATCATTTTTGTATGTCATTAATTGGTGATCTTTTTCTTTGTTTACAGATTGATGCTACTAGAATGCCTGCGGAGTATCAATTTGAGGTAGTAAATTATTTAACTTTCTCTTTTAGTTTGCCTGCAGTATACATGCAATTAAAATTGTTGCAGCATATATGCAAACTTTTATAAGTTTTTGGTCTCACTCAGAAATCAGGTCTAGTTAGATGATTTCCGTGCCTCTCAAAAGCATCCATCTGTTTCCCAATGTTTGGTCGGGACATAGATGTGTTGTCATATAACACTTCCTTATTTCAAATAGCAGCCAGTCTTTCTTTTTCATGGATGTTAACAACCGAATCGATTAGGAAATATTCTTCATACTCATTTTTACCCTTTCCAAATGAACATAAAGCTAATAATTTAAGGATCTACTTTAGCGGGCAAGTTTATGTTATGGTTTCTGGTGCTGTTCCTTCCTATGTTGCCTCTTTCAGGCTAATACTGAGCCACTGTTGCTCTATATGATATAATATCTTCTTCATCATACTTCCGTTGTTGAACATGGTCAAAACGATGTTCGGTTTTATGTTTGTACACTTTGTTGAATGTGGTTTGCATGCAGGTTTCAATCCTCTGCAATGACTGCAACAGTACAAGCATGGTCCAGTTTCACGTTCTTGGTCTTAAGTGCAGGCAATGCAATTCTTACAACACCCGCCGGATTACAGCGCCGGCCAACCATTGACATACATACTGAAGTTGTAATTGGTTCGTAATGCAACATTTGACACTCTTTTATGCAAAACTCTCTTACAAAAGGTCTTTGTTTAGTTACATCTATTTCGTTATTAATTTTTGACTACTGATGTAAGATCAGTTAATATAATTCTAAGGCAATTAAATTCAAGTACAAAAACCATAATAAAAATAAACATATAATTCTAGAACTGGAAAAGAGAAGAATATATTAGCAGTCTAGACTCAGTAGCAAATTAAAACCACAGCTTCCCCCTGATAGAAGGACTTTCGTTCGAATACTGGACAATTTCTACCTTCTCTTACAAAAGCCAATTTCGTTCGGTTTTAGTTTGATGTTTGACCCAAGCCAGGAACTTCTTATTTGGGTTAGATGATTTTTGTCAAAGGCAGCTTCTGGCAATTGCTGCTGACTTGTGAAAGTTGTAGAAACTGTATTTGTTTTTTTTTTTCTTTTTTGGGCCAAAAAACTTTTTGTTTATTTCTGCTTACCATTAACAAATATGACTGCTTTAAAAAGGAAAAAACAAATATGACTTGGCTTTGCCTTTGAGCCAATATTGCCATGCATCTCTTCAACCCTTTGTTCAACACATTTCTCGCCTTCAGCTCCTTTATTTTTTTAAAGAATATGCACAAACTCACAGCTCCACCTTTCCCTTCAAGTAACCAATACATATGGTTACTTCGAACTTAAAACCTACTAATATTATTCTCTTCTTGCTTGAAAAGTAAACCAAAGCAAAACATCAGCACACAAGACCCACTTTTGCACAAATATAATACCATCATACTCTATGGTAAAATTATCATAGATGCCTTTGTAGGAGTTGGATTGTATTTTGCTCTCTCTATAGAAAAAAAAGGGTAAATTAGTTCCTATGCATTAGATCAAAGAGCAAATTAGTCTTTTTTTATAAAAAATTCCATTCATTAGTACTGTTGAAAACATTCTAATTTAACGTACATGAACTAATTTATCTATTTCTTAGTAGAGGTAAAATATAATCCGATTTCTAGTAAAGGGTCTTAATGATATTTTACATTCTCGGTACTTGCATTCAAATAGTTATTTGGACATAAATGCAAGATAACATATATAATGGTAAACATGTTTTACAATTTCTTGTGTTATAACGTGGATTGCATTTTGATTTTATATTTTTAAAATGAGTACAAAAGCCTTTATAGATTAAAAAGCGCAAAATATCCTTTTATGGCAATTGAAAATTTTAATTTTATGAGGTGAATTTAATTTAATTATTTAGTTTAGAATATAACATGACATGTTAATCCAATCTGTTATAGCTCAAAAAGCTTAAACTATTGGATTTAAATCATATTTTAAATTAATATCAAATTATTTAATTAAATCCATACCATAAAATTAATATTTTTCAACTATTACAAAAATGACTATTTTCCTTATTTTTAACGTATATAAATATAACTTTTAAAATTTAAAAATATAAGTATGCACTTTGGGGGTAACAGGAAAGCAATGTAAATACTTTTACCATAAATTTTATTTTGGTCATCCTCTGAAAAAAGATAAAACAGTTCTTGTACATTAAATGAAACAAAATGGTTTCTCTATTAAAATTATACTGTTAAATGCTTATTTTGTGTGTAATATATATGTAGCATACAAACAAATTTAGTTCTCAACCTTTAAACCTTTGTTTAATTTGACCCTACTATTTCATTTCGAGCAAATTGGCTTTTAACCTTTTTATTGTTGATGTTGTACTATTTATTTTATATGTTACGTTGATAAATAAGTTAAGAATTAATAAAATACAAATTCAAAAATCATAATATAAAAATTTAAAGTTCCAAAATTAAAAAATGATAAAAATTTAAAAATGATTGTTTTTTCAATTTTTCAATAAAAATTCTAAAATTTTAAAATTAGAATTGCAAAAGAATTTTATTTTATTTTTAAAATTTAAAATACTCAAAATTTATAAAAAATGTTTTAAAATTTTTTCTTTTTGCTATTCAAATCCAATCCTATTAAAAATGCAAATAAAATTTTATGCTCAAACTTGATTCATATAGGAAAAACATTATCTATGTCAGCAAAAATCTGACCAAATTTCTATTTAAAAAGATAAATTTGTTGAGTGTTTTTGTGTGAGTGTCCCTCAAAAGGGTTCAATTATCTATTTATATGATATGATTACTGTTCCTAGATGTGACGTCGTAGATAAGTCCCCATGCATGCCAACACATACCCTATTCTAGGATTAACACGTGTTTTCTAGGTGTGGCTTCACGTGCATGGTGGTGCGAACCCATATCATGTGAGCTCATGAAAAGGCACGAACACCTCACGTGCGAACCATGCAGGTCACAGGTCAGGACCCAATAGGGTAATTGGGCAACGAGTCGATAATGGCGAGCACCATCACAATTTGTCCCTCACCTAGTTCAAAGAAAAGTTGTAAAGTGACTCTTTTGAGAACTTGACTTCATAAGGTGATAGATTTTTGAGAAAAAAACTTATCGCATACACTTTTCACTTTAGATTTCATACACACTTCACCATATGTTAAGGAGAGGTACAACTGTATACAGTCGATTGTGCTTTCATTCTTGGACACACGAATCGTCAGAATGTAAAATTTTTTTAAAAGGGAGGTCACCTTAACCCTAAATATTAAACCATTTGGATTTGAAATTTTTGGGAAGAAGCTGTTAATGAGAAGGATAATCATGATTTAGAGGTAAATTTCCTAAAATTTTCAAATTGTCCTTGTAATTATTTTGGGTTTAGTTGGGCACGATGGTTAGGTCGAGAGAAGGTGGTCGTAGTGTTCAAGGTAATTGTGGTGGTTCAAGGAGTGAGCCTTCACAACGTCGTGAAGCGAATGCTCCCATGGAGGCGAAGTCGTATGCTTGCACCACCAAGCACAAAGAAATGAGTCGTCACTTGGCCATTTCGGGGAGTTCAAATATCTAAATTTGCCTATGATTTCTCGATCGTTGAAGGGTCGAGCCGATTGAATGACACCGCCAACGGAAGCTTTCTGCTTCCTTTCCACATGTTAGAAGCGGGTTTTCATTTTCCCCTCCACCCTTTATTCTGCCATCTTCTCGACGAATATAGGATAGCTCTAGGGTATCTATCTAGTTGCTCATGGTGGGTTGCAGTGGCTTATTTCTTCGAATGTGGTCGGCGAGAGCACGCACCGTTGATTTCTATTTTCCAATACCAACTCAAAGCGTGTGATCGAGGATGTAACACCTTATACCCAGCCCGATCGCCGAGATCGAATATCAGGATGTCACACCACCATCACACATCATATGCATTACAAATGGTTTCGTTAACTAGCAAACATCTTCTATTTTAGCTTTTGAATAATTATAAGTCATACGTATTCTAGTCATCATTAAAACATGATAAACATTCATTAAGCTAACTTGAAACGAGATTTAAACATACATTAGAACCACATAGCAAAATTTCGAAACAAATCATGTAGGTATCAGTACTAAATCAAATGTATCAATATTTCTCTCAAATGGTATCGATACTGCTTGGAAAATTGATACCAAAACAACATTCTGTTTCTCGTTTAAAATCAAAATCTTAGAAATTATCTGTACCTTTCATAAAGTATCGATTATTTTACCCCAAATATCGATACTCGTGATGTGGTATCGATACCAAATGACATTACTGACTTCCCGCGCTTTTAAAAATCATGTAGGTATCGTTTTTAAAACCCAAATATTGATACCTCTGCTCTAGACAACAAAAATATAGCATATTTAAGCATTTAGATCATTCTAACTTATACTAATACAACATGCAACCATTACATTGTCAAAAGAACATCAAAACATCCATATTAACAGTTCAAAGTATCATAAAAGTGTCCGAGCAAGCAAACAAAATATCAAGAACAATATCCATAAATCCTAAGAACAAACAAGTCATATAAGCAACCAAAACAACATGGAGAAAATTAACTAAAAGTGTACCACATTGCCTTTATTTCCCCAAAACATAAATGAGTAAATAAACACCTACGAAATAATGCTAAGCTTTGCTTGGATCACTACCTTGGAACCATATCGCTTACACCAAAACACAACTAATCTGCAATGGTTTAAAAAGGAATGGGTGAGCTTTACAAGCTAAGTGAATGATCAGAACAGCTACCACGCAAACATGTCATCATGCATTAACGAAACCACTTATATAGCACAATTACAATATTTCCAACTCTAGTGTCATACTACTTATTCATGCATTATTCATTAGTTCGTTTACACAATAATCACATACACATTTAGGCAAATATCACATTACACATAATCATATTTTATGTAATTTGGCACTTGAGCTATGAAACATAAAAGTGGGCTCTATCACCACACATTGGATACACGAATCTCCAACACACCAAATGACTCATAGAGTCGAACAGATCCTAAAAGTGTAGCATATAGCTAGCACTCTCCAACACACCAAACATATCTCGGTGAATACAGCTTATCTCACATTCCCTTATCTCTCCAAATCTGTCCCGGACCTTAACGCCCTAAAAACACAACACATATGGGTGAGTACTCACAATCCTATTGCATGCCAACTATATTCAACGGTCTCAAAGTTCACAAGGGCAAAATATCTATAATTAACACACATAATTACTTACCGTTTTTTGCACTTTATCGCTACATAATCACATTATAAGCACAACATAATCACTGTCATATGGCATGTATAACATGCCCACAATCAACTTTTTCACAATAGCCATTGTAAGCTTATTTCACATGTCACAGTATCGCATTTTAATCCACAAGTTCACAACACACAAACACATATTAAATCAAGAGTATGAGAAAACTTACACTTGAAATTTAGAGTAGGGGTTTAGGCTACTTCTAAATTCCCAATTTACTTAATGAATTGTGTCTACAAGCAGCGATTCCAAATGCTTACCAATTACGCTTTTGTCGAGACGCCGAAAGCTCAAACTAACCTTTCCTTAACTCGTAGAAGGTCTTAATGAATCTGAACCTTCAACACAATAAATCACACAATAATATAATAAAAAAATCAACCAAGGACTCACCTTAAACAATCAAAATACAAGCCTACACTAAGTTCTCATGTAATAAAACCTTCAACATATCAACTTGAGATTCACATATCTCAGTCTATACTTAAAATTTTTACCTAAAATCAATTCTATTCAGGTAATTATTCACCAACGACAGATTATCTACCTTTAAACTATGCAAAACTACCCAATTCATGGTATTAGAATTTTCGACATGTTTATGACAATTTTCACCAAAATTCATTAAATCCTTAGAAATCTTTAATGAAACTTTAAAGTAAATTTAGAAATATGCTAATCTCATCAAAACTAATTGAAAAACACTTTGAAACCATATTTTTACCCAAAATTTTGAAATTCACCATTAACGGCCCAATTTTCGACTTTTATTTAAAGTATGTGATTTAACGGCTAAAAACTCAATTTAAAGGATCAAATAACATAAAAAACTAATAAGGAATCAAATCATTATTTTAGTTGATAAAAAATCAAATATTTGATCGAAATGTCAAAAAACTAAAAAATTCAACAATGGAGAAATCTATGGTGTTTTTGGATGTTTTTCTTGAAATACTATAGAGATTTATGGCTTGGGGAATGATATAAATCAAAGGAATTAAGGTTTGTAAAACAAAATTAAATGGGGGAGGCTTGGGAGAGAAAGGGACGACAACAACAATAAAAGGGGAATGGGTTTTCGTGAATTTGCTATAGAAGAAGGGAAAAATAGGTTGAATTTTAAAATTTGATTTAACCACTTCATAAACACACAAAATTTTTCCCCTTTTACAAATCAGTCCCTATTTCAAAATTGAAAGTCTTTTTGGTATTATTTTTAAAAATTGATTTGATTTTCTAAAAGCCATAGTCAAAAACATTTTTGGTTTACCACACTACGAAATTCCCAAGCACACTAGTGCTAAATTCCCATTTTTCCCTCAAAACTATTTTGGGGTGTGACAGAGGAGGTTCTATGGGCCTGTCTTACTTTACTCATTGCGACAGAGTGGAATCAAATGTTTCCAACTGATCTTCAAACCTTCGACTGAATCGTTGTAAATACATACGTGTAAAGTAGAAGTTTGGAAATGGTTTTGATTTCCCAATCGAGTGGTTGATGCTTAGTAAGCATGTATGCCTATAAAATTAAGAAATTACATTGGAAGTGGGGTGGGCTCAATTTTATAAGCTTTACCAAGGTCGCGCACTGAATCTGGAAGAGGTGTTAACTCTTAGGAACGTGTTTCACAACTGTCTTGTAGATTTGAGCCCTAATAGATGGCGGCCAACTAATGACAACAATGGTGCGGACACCGAGACAGTGCTTCCCGTAGAATTTGCATGGCCACATGGGCCCGTTGATGAATTAGGACTTATTCTCTTAGGGAAGGAGGAACATAAAAATTACTTTTATACCTTTTACAAATTAAAGCTTCGTCCATGGTCCTCTAAACCTGCATGGGATCAAGAAAGTGGTGCTGATAATAGACATGTTGATGATGTAGACACAATTTGAATTGTTGAAGAAAGTGTAGGGGAACCAACAAGTTTATCCAAGGAGATTGAAAAATACATAAATGTTCGATCTTTTATCCAAAATATGCAAGAAGGTCCTTCCGGTGCTTCTGCTGGGGAAGGAAGTGCAAGTAGTCGAAAGAAACAAAAGGCTATTATTAGAGCTACCAATATTGTACTTAGTAGTAAAGATGAGAGTATCTGTGTAAGGGAACTTCGTCGAAAGAAAGGAAGGGATTGCACTGCATCATCTGGTGGTGTGACGACCACTGTTATTGTTCCTCCTATGGTTCCTTCTCCTCTTGTGTCTCCACATCCACCAAGACCACCAATTGAGGACACCTTTGGTGTGATTGTTCAACATGGCACTCTTGGAGGTTCAGTGAAGATTATGTCTACTGGTGGTGAGACACAAACTTTATTTTCTTGGCACGAGCACCTGAGTATGCAAAAATTTTCTTATTTTCCTACTGAGGTAAGTAGAAAGTGAAAATATTCTATGCCTCACTAAGAAAAGGAGCATGTTTGTTCTTTTGCATCATCTAGCTGCATGAAGAAACCATCTTCGAAGGAACTTATACTATCTCTTTAGGTGGACTTGGTTGAAGCTGGTATGGTTAGTGTAGGCCTCGTTGAAGGTATTAGTGAAGATGAGGTAAGAAGGATGGAATCTGAGAATACTCATCAATCCAACATCGGGGCCTTGGAAAGGGCTCGTGAACTACGCAAGTAATTGAATGAAGAAAATAAAAAATTGGTGGATCACAATAAGAGGTTACAAGATCGCTTCACTCTCTCTGAAAAAGATAACAAAAAATTAAATGGGAAGATTGAAGGTGTGCGAGTTGACAAGGTTATTTTGGAGGCGACCATGCAAGCCATGGATAAGCAACAAAAAGGTTCTATGGCTAATCTGGAGGAAAGCCATAAAGAAGCCTTGGAAAAATATAAGGCTGAAACAATGCAAAACTTTCAGGATTACCTGCCAGATTTAAAGTTAAATTTTCTATTGCTCGCCCAAGTAGTTAGTAGTCCCTTTGATGCTCACAGGGTGAATTTCGATGCTATAAGTCACCTCATAAGTGTTCAGCTGGACTTTGATATTCGCTTCCCTTCTAGAGCTTCTTAGTTGGAATTTGTTGAAGAATGGAAAAATTCCAGCAGACTTTATTTTGTTGATACTCTTGCTAAGACTAGTGTAGCTCCCACTACTGGATGTGAAGAAAATGTTAACAGAGGAGTGGAAGAAGAAGATGAAGAGCTCGTTGACCCCAATAATACTAGTACAAACTTGTGATTTCCTTTTATTCATTGTATCTGCTATCTTTTATTTTGAAATGTAAAAACTACCTTTGCTTAGTGTTGAAACCTTATGGTGTTTGATTGTGATTTTGTTTGAGCAAACTGCCCAACTAAGTTGTCATCGTAAATGACTTAAAAAATATAATTTAAATGGTGACTAAGAACCATTAAATTATTCAACTTAACTATTATTTGAAATTATTGTGTCTAATTTATGACTATGAATCAACTAACTTAGGAAGGATTATTCATGATTGTAAATTAATGAACTTAGGCTGTGATCCTAAACCAGTCAGCCTTAATAATATCAGTTGTGATCTTAAACTAGCGAGCTATTTGGAGTAGCAATTGTAAATCAACTAACTTATAGAAGATTGTTCATGATAGTAATCAATAAACTTAGGCTGCGATCGTAAATCAACGAGCCTTAATAATATCATTTGTGATATTAAATCAGTGAGATGTTTAAAGTAGCAATAGTAAATCAACTAAATCATAGAAGATTTTTCATGATAGTAAATCAACGAACTTAGGTTGCGATCGTAAATCAATGAGCCCCAATAATATCAACTGTGATATTAAATCAGCGAGCTGTTTGGAGTACTGATAGTAAATCAACTAACTCATAGAAGATTGTTCATAATAGTAAATAAATGAACTTAGGTTGTGATCGTAAATCAGCGAGCCTTAATAATATCAACTGTGATCTTAATTCAACGAGCTATTTGGAGTAGAGATAGTAAATCAACTAAGTCATAGAAAATTGTTTATGATAGTAAATCAATGAACTTAAATTGTGATTGTAAATCAACGAGCCTTAATAATATCAGTTGTGATATTAAATCAATGAGTTATTTTACATGTTTCAATATTTCCTATCTGAGAAAATTAAATAACATTTGCAAATAATGTATCTTTATTGAAAAAGAGAGCAGAACAATCATACATAATATTGTTTTAGATGGCATGTATTCCATGTACGAGGTAGAACAAGGCCATTCATTTTTGCTATTCTATAGGCTTCATAGCCTATTTTCTCGACAATTTTGTAGGGTCATTCCCAATTAGGGGCCATTTTTTCTTACTGTGATGCTGGGAAATTGGCTTCAGTATTTCTCAAAACTAGATCACTTACTTGAAATTACTTGCTTTCTACTTTAGTGTTATAGCAGTGAGCAACTTATTGAGCTTGCGCAGCATTCCTGATTTCTGTTGTCTCCCTAATTTCATCAATAAGATCCAAATTGAGTTTGATGGCCGCCTAGTTAGCATTTTCATCAAAATGAGATGTCTTGTGGGATTGCATGTAACACCCCTAACCCGTCTCCGTCATCGGATTAGGGTTACAAAGCATTACCGTACAAATCAGAACGTTTAACTTCGAAAGAGAAATAATTATGCAATTTAATATCAACATCTAATAGCTCAATATAATCATAGTAAAAATACACAATCGGGCCTTAAATCGAGCCTTTAGGGCCCAAAAACAACTTGGAAACAATCAGGGATCAATTTGAACAAAACAAAAAATTTTGGGAAAACATAAAAATTTGGGAAACATGGGTCACACGGTCATGTGACGTAGCCCAAACCGTGTGAACATTTGAAGTTTGGAGACATGGTTGTGTCCTAGCCAATGTGTCCACTTATGTGGGTATTCAAAATAGGGTCACACGATCGTGTCGTAGGTCATATGCCAAACTATGTGTGCATTCGATGTTGGGTCACACGGCCATGTGCCAAACCGTGTTACGTATTGACTTGAGATGCACAGTTGTCTTACAGGTCGTGTCTCAGACCGTGTTAAACTTGTACCTCAAACAATAATGACACATGATCGTTTAGGATGGCCGTGTGTGGCACACAACCTTGTGGTAGCCTGTGTCCCAGGCCGTGTGCAACATATGTTGCCCCTAAAATAAGACATTTCAAACCAAATATTGCACACCAAGACACACCAATTCAACAAACATTCACATGACCCAAAACACACTTCAATCACACTTAAAACATACCAATTCCATCAACCTATAAGACTAACCAATGTACCAACAAAAGGTACCACAATCACAAATCAAACATAATCCCATTCAACATTACAAGTTCATTTAAATAAACTTGGACCAAACATACCAAAAACCAATTCAAAAGCATACCACTCAACCATAACTTACCTAATGTAAGATAGAACATGCACAAGTGCAACTTCATCTATATACATTGTCATTTACAACTTCAAAAAAGAACATTAAAACATACTTAAACTTGGCATAACTCAAAACATACCAAATGACCACATTAACATCAAGCCCTATTACACTTAAACCCTATACATGCCATTTATAACCATTAGCCAAAATAACTGAAAACTACAAAAATGATCGACGGATAGTATGATAGAGCTCCGACATGATTCCAACAGGCCGAGCTTTCTGATGATCTACAAGGCAGAGAAAAACATTACATAAGCGACTAGTGCTTAGTAAGCTCGTATAAGAGAAACTTAAACTTACCGAACATAAAACGTTTAACCATTCAACATTACTCATTAAATCATATGGATATTTTACTTTCCCGTCCACAATAGTTCACATAGTTAGTAGATAAACTTTAAAATATATCATCTATGAAACATGACACATATCATGAAATGAATTCCATATACATGCCATTCATTATATGTTTAATTGGAATCCTTTCCAATCCATTTGCACATACCATACTTTCCATTTTATATGTTCATTGCCATAAATTAAATTAACTCATATACATGCATTTCTATTAAGCCTTAATTACTCGTTGAATCATATTAAATAACACCGGATACTCGGGAAATGCTCACACAAAGTGTGTCTTATCATGTAACTATAACCTTTTCAATAATGCTCACATGAGTTGTGAAATGCGCCTGCTCACACGAGTTATGGGACGGGATGTTAATTACACGATGCTGCTCACATGAGCTGTGGAGAATCCACAAAAAATGCAGGACCTCAACCATCGGTAGGACATCCATGACCAGCACCCGAAACTATATAATCCCTAATGACATGTCATTTGTATCCAAAGTATTCTTAAGGTTCAAACAGGTATATTAAACCATCCAACATCCAAAACATCGTATCATTATCAATTTAAAGTATACTTAGCATGACATTAAATAACATACAATTGAAAAAACACTTAATAAGTTTAATACTCACACGAATTTAACTCAATTACAACGGTTGTTACAACAAAGTCGAGAACTAATTCTAGACTTTTACTTTCACTCGATTCAAGTCCGCTTGATTCTTTTCTTGATCTAAATAATAATTTCATTCAATTATATCATTCAAATAGCTTAATATCATTAATTTTAGCTTATAACACACTTAAAAATGAAATTACAAAATTACCCCTAACATTTAACTTTTATGCAATTTAGTCCCTAAACCCAAAGCTTACAATTTAGCTACATTTAATAAAATTTCATGTTAGCCGGTTTTCATAAGGTTCCCTAATAGCATATATTTATCACAATTGCACATTAATACCAATGAATTTACTCTTTTAACAAATTAATCCCTAAACCTTAAAATCACTAAAAATCACTTAACAAAACATGTCTATTTAACAACCAAATTTAATAATCTATCAATTAAATTCAAAACACATTCAAACTTAATCATGGAAAGTCCATACACTTTTAACAAATTGACCTCCGGCCTAGTTAGATTATGCTAATACGAGCTCAAAAATATAAAAATCATTAAAAACAAAACTAAAAAACATGCCATGCATGAAAAATATGCCTTGACCGAAGCTTCCCCTCCTATTTCAATGGTGTTTTAGTTTTCAATTAACTAAAATGAAGAAGAAGAAGATTTTCGCTTACTAATTTTATGTTTTACCATTGTTAATAATTAAAAATTTCAACTAAACCTATAGACATTAAAATACTAAATCACTCATCAAAATTGTGGTCTCCAAACCACTGTTACCACATCACTTGTAACAACTCAAACCCGACCTAGACGTTATGGCTGAATCTAGCGATGTCACATGGAAAGGGATTTGAAGACAAGATTGTCGAGTTTAAAAACTGTTATAGTAAGTTAGCTTTTATTTAATTCGAAAAAAAACTAGTTGATTTGCTTTAAAACTTGTCTCTTAGCGGAAGCTTTTAAACCAATTAATTTAGGGAAAATCGTTTCTGTTTACGAAAAACCTTAGTTTTTAGAAAAAATCGTGTTTTGTGGAGTTACAGTTTTAAAAAAATCCATAAAAAATAATATAAAGTCCCAAATTTAAAGCCAACCAGAAGGTACATTAAAAACCCCAAATAAGTAATAAATTCTAGGAATTAACGAAAAACAGTCTAAAATTTACGTGTGGCCACCGTCGAGTCCTCCGCTGCACCGACCCATCTAGTCTAGGGATTACCTGTACAGATTAAACAGAGCATGGGTGAGTTTTAGCAAACTCAGTGTGTAATCCCCACAGAAAGCATGCATAAAGATAAAAAAAATTCAGTTAGATATAGTCTAGGGCCCGTGTCCATCACAGAATAAGTTTGGGCCTTAGCCCATTCAGATACAGTCTCAAAAATAAATAAGGGCCTCGGCCCATTCAGATACAGTCTCAAAAATAAATAAGGGCCTTGGCCCATATCAGATACAGAATGCAGATATAGTAAATCAGAATCCTACCCACCAGCCTCTACACATTATCTCCGTCCAACCCTACACACCATATAGGGATTAAATTAACCCACCCATCCCTACACACCATGCTGTATCAAAATGTAGCACATAATCAGAAGGTTGCAGCTGAGCTGCAGGTAATATGCTTAATAGCCTTTCAGACACTTCCTCCAAATATCAGCAACCCACCTCGATGCAATGCAACATACAAAATATGTCATGCCATTATGAAATTAAAAGTACATACATTCATATATCATAAGTCATGCTCGGTATAGAAATCAGACAGATCACACATATAGGGGTCTAAGTAAAGCTTACCGACCCTATAGTAGGTTCATAGTCGACTTAGGCAACCCATGCAACCTTACAGAACTTTTCAGAAAAATGGGCTTACACTCCCATGTGGCCCACTTTGCCCAAATTGGCCTTGGCCATGTGATCCATTTTTAATGTAACCCGTGCTAGTTAATTATTCATATAAGTTTTCACTATTTACTTATATGTTCCTTCAAAGCTGTCTACTTGAGTCACTGTTACTAAATTATTTATATCTTGAGGTACAGAGTTTTGAATTAAGATTCGCTTGATGTCTTTGAAATTAGACTCAAATACCTTTCTACAATAAAATTTTTAGAATTTTTGGTTCATCCAATAAGTACAGTAAAATCTTCAAACTTACCCCTGTTCTGCTGTTTGGCAGCTTCGTCACTTCTTTGCTAAAACTTAATTATCTCTTAGTACAAAATTTGGATGATGTTTCCATTTGTTTTTATTGAAAATAGACTTATTAATAATTTAAACATGTAAAATTTAACCCCCAATTATTTTTCTCCAATTGTTGATGATTTTCCAAAGTTAGAATAGGGGAATCAAATTCAATCTGACCTTGTCTCACAAAGTTTATTATACCTCACGATTTACAATTCCATTACTTACACCGTTTCTTCTATGAGAAGCTAGACTCAATAAGATTTAATTCCATATTTTTTTCATCCTATAATTCGATTTCCACAATTTATGACGATTTTTCAAAGTTAGCCTACTGCTGCTATCCAAACAGCAAGCAATTTCAGCTTTTCATCGAATCCTTTTTTGTTTTGCGTTTCGGGTACATACCTAGTTTTGTTTGATGCTAAAACAGTCCCTGAGCACTCCAAAGCCTATAATGAAGATACTAAACATTAATTTAATGGATTTACAAGCGAATTGACAACCAAGAACGAACAGAAACCCAACTTACCACCAATGAAAACCCTCTATTTAACTATTGTTAAGACGAGAACACTGAATTCACCAGTCCGAGGCTCCCCCTACGCCCAAATCGCAAAGAAAAAACATTACCACTTCAGTCATTAAGAGATAAATGATAGAAACAAAGAGAAACACTTACCAAAACTAAGCGAGCACTTATCGTGTGCGAAAACGAAGGAAAATAAATGGATTAGGGAAAAATCAAGAAGAAGAAAAAGAAGAGAAAGATGGAAAAACTCAGAGAATTTCGGCAAGAGGAGAGGGAGAAGAATAGACAGCATAATTTTTTTTGGAAAAGAGAGTCAAAATTCAGTTATAGGAAAAAAATAAAATAATATCCCGATAACCCCCAAAATCCCTTAATCTTCTCCCCTAATTCCTACTACACATCCACTACTTAGAATCCCCCTATTACACAACTTTATCTCGAAATTTGAGCAAAAAATACCCTTGCCTACATAGGGATTTGAACACAAGACCTCCACCATAATAACACACCATTTAACCACTAGACAGTAGGCCTATTCTGATGTAATTTACCCAACAATCAAATAAAAGCCTACTAAACAAGAGTAAGGCCTAATTCATTCAAAATACCTACCCGAGTGAAGGCTTGAACTTGGGACCTCCCAAACACACCAGAACACATAACCACTAAAGCAGACAGATATTTTGTGTCATATTTTTACAATAAGGAAATTAGAAATTTTGGGGAGTTACATCACTGAAAGTAGGCTGTTACATTGCAGGCCTATCTCAGTAGGGATTACTACTTTTGCACCATACACCAATGAGAATGTTCTTTCTCTAGTTGCTGTATAGGGAGATGTTCGCAAGGCCCATATGATTCCTGGTAGCTCCTCTAGCTAGGAACCTTTTGCATCATCAACCTTCTTCTTTAAAGCAACAAAAATTTTCTTGTTCATTGCTTTTACTTGACCATTCGTTTGGGGCGTCTTTGCAAAACTTTGAGCAAGCGATATCCACAGGTCCTTACAGAATTTCTTTAAATTCCTTGGAATTGGGTTCTATTGTTTGTTATAATCAAACGTAGGATGCCAAACCTGCAAACAGTGGATTTCTAAAGAAAAGATTCCATTTGCCTCTCTGTTATTGTGGCCAAAGCTTCAGCTTCTATCCATTTTGTAAAATAGTCCATAGTGACAACTATAAATTTCTTCTAAGCTATGGCTATTGGAAATGGACCCAAGATATCTATTCCCCAAGTTTCAAATGACCAAGGAATAAACATCATTTTTAGAGGCTTAATTGGTGATCGCTACACTAGAGCATGTTTTTTTACAAGAATCATAGGTGCGAACCATGTGGTGTGCGTCTTTCTGTATGGTTGGCCAATAATATCCCTACCTGAGAACCTTCTATGCTAATAGTCTTCCCCCAGGTGATTACCGCATATTCCCTCATATATCTCTCTCATAACATATTCAGCTTTAATGGGAGCGAGACATCTCAAAAGTGGCTGGGAGTAACCTTTTTTTTGAAAGCACACCCTCTAACATGATGTATATAAATGTGATAGATTGAACGATTTTAATTTAATGAGAGTTAAGTAACTTACATTTACTATGATATATTAAATGTAAATAATAACATTATACCTTGCAGCCTTATGTCGTATCCTGGCAAGCTCTTTTTTGTTGAGCTGGTGAGTTTCCCCTTCTAGAGCTTGTATTATGGGGGTCATCCATGTTTCTTCTTGACTCAGATTAAGCACTTGTTGGGTGTCATAGCTTGGAGTAGCTTTGTGTTCTAGCAGAGTTTTCCCTCTTTGCTCAATGGTTATAAATGACACTAACTGAGATAAAATGTTAGCATTGGCATTCTTTGCCCTAGAGAGCTGTCTGACCTCTGCCCTGCCAAATTGAGTGAGTAACTAAGCAGCTATGGCCTGATACTTATTTAGACTAGGCTATTTTAATTTATATTCTCTGTTCATTTGTTTTGCTACCAGTTGAGAATCAATGTATATTATCAACTCCCTCACCCCCAGGTGTAGAGTTACCTGCAATCCAAAAATTAATGCCTCAAACTCCACAACATTGTTAGATACCTGTAAGCCAAATGAGAGTCCATATGACTATTCATTCTCATCAAGGTCTATAAGGAAAATGCCTGCTCCTGATCTTGTCTTCGCTGTTGAGCCATCCACATAAATTGTCCAACATTTGGGCTTCGCAGTTGAGCTAGTTTGTCCCTGTGATGAGCTAACTACTACATCTTGTATAATAAACGGAAAGTTTTTTTAGAACCAAATGTATATTTGTAATGAAATATCATGAAGAAAAGTGAGTATTATTCAAATAAAATTTCAATAACCTATGTGACAGACTATTATATCATCTATCCGAGTTATAGTGATTCATATTAAAAAGTGACCTGGAGGGCCTGACGATCTATTAAAATCTACCATAAAGCCAGCTAAGATCTGGGCTTTGATTGTTGTTCGCAGGGCAAACTCTGTTCCAAATTCTACTAGCTCAACTCCTCATTAAGTCATCCTACCCGAAGTATCTAACCTTGATAATATGTCCTTAATAGGTTGGTTTGTCATGATTGTCACATGATAGACTTGAAAATAGGATCGCAACTTACGAGCTGCCACTATTAAAGAAAAATGAGTTTTTTTGTTTTCAAGTACCTTTTTTTGCTATTCTGTAACACTTTGCTAACATAGTATATTGGAAACTGGTGAGCCCCTTCTGTTTTGATTAAGATTGTTGCCATTGTTTCTTCAGATGCTACCAAGTAAAAAGAAAGAGTTTCCCCTACTCAAGGTGACATTAGGAGCAGTGGAGTTGTGAGATAAAACTTGAGTTGTTCAAAAGCAGCTTGACATTACTTTGTCCAAATAAAAGAAGTTCTTAATGCCTTAAAGAAAGGTAAGCACTTGTCTGCCATTTTGGAGACAAATGTGTTGAGTGTGACCCCTCCCCGTTAGACGTTGAATGTCCTTAATAGTCTTTGGGGGAGGTATATCTAGGATAGCCCTGATTTTCTCAAGGTTTTCCTCTATACCTCTTTCTAAAACCATAAAGCAAAAAACTTTGCCTGCTCTTACCCTAAAGGCACACTTCTTTGTATTCAACTTCATGTTATAGACTTGCAGCATGGCAAAAGCTTCAGACAAATCCACAATATGCCTTTTTAAAGTAGAACTCTTCACAACATGTCATCCATGTAAACCTCAACACTACGACCAATCTACTTTTTAAAAATTTATTAATGAACCTCTGATATGTTGCACTTTCATTTTTCAACCCAAAAGACATAACTCGATAGCTGAATAAACCTTCCTCTGTGGCAAAGGTCGTTTTATCTTAGTCCTCCAGAGCCATGGAAATTTTATTATACCCTAAGAATGCATCCATGAAGCTCATGAACCTATGGCCTGATGACACATCCATTAGTCTATCAATTGATGGAAAAGGAAAACTACCTTTTGGACAAGCTTGGTTAAGAGTAGTAAAATCAATGCCCATTCTCCACTTTCCATTAGCCCTTTTCACCATCACAACATTTGATACCTACTTTGGGTACGCCACCTCCTTGATAAATCCTGCTGAAAGCAATTTTCCTACCTCTTATCTAATGGCCTCCACAACCTGTGGAGCAAACCTTCTTCTTTTTTGTTTGACCAGTTTGACCTCGAGAGACACATTTAATCGATGAAAAATCACCTAAAAATCCATACCAAGCATGTCTGCTACTGACCATGCAAAAATGTCTGAATTATCCCTCAAGCACTGTACTAAGTCATCCTTTTCTTATTCTACTAATGTTGGTGAGATCCTTACTAACTTATCCGTGTTATCATTAAACAATCGAAAAGTTTTTGTAACTTATATAGCTTCTTGCTTGCGAATTCTTTCCTCACTTCTAACATCCAAACTATCTAAATTTAAAACCTAGCTAGCCACCTCTGCCTGTTGCGAACTTTGCCCTGTGGCTCTTGCCTATGTGCTTATTTAAATAAAAACACATAACATTGCATGGTTGTTCGCTAGTCAAATTTCATAGAACCTATCCCCATCTTGGTAGGGAATTTAATCTTCATACAAAAAGTGGCAATCGTCATTTTAGCCATTCTCATAATAAGACACCCAAAAATGGTGTTGTAAGCCATTGGATGGTCTACCACAAAGAACTGAACATATTCTTATTGGGAAATGTGCCTATATTGTAGTAAACATGTAACTATTTTCTATTTATTTGAACGATGAATAAATAAAGTTAATTTCACATTTCACTATTATGTCTTTTGTACTTATGTCTTTTATATTTTGCGTGCATAGTGAAATTGTGACAAGAAAATATTAGCTCATTGATTGTCTAAAGTTCAAATTGAAGATAAGTGGCATTGTAAAGAACGTTTGTAACACCCCTAACCTGTATCCATCGATAGAACAGGGTTACCGTCGGATCGCCGGCACCCCTACGGCACAGTAGAAAAATTAAAAATTTGATGATCCTAACCACGGATCCATGTGTGAGGAACGAATCGAGGTGATAAAGGTTACAAAATTACCTAATGTTTATTCTGAGTAGACAACAACGCCTCAACAACGAGTAGTCTGATCTGCTATCGAACCAAGCCGCAATCTATCGTGACCCTGGCCTCTATGTAATCCACCCTGTTGATTATGAACGGAAGGAATCCCCAAAACAGTTTTGAAAAGAATTTTCTTTGACGGCTACTAGATCCAAGCAAAGAAAAATGGGATTCTTATATCTCTTTTTTTAGGGTTTCTAGAAATTAAAATAAATATAATAATATTTTAAACCGAAAATTATAATTACATTAATTATAATATAATTTTGGTAAACCATATATTTATTTGAATTTATATACTAACCAAATTCATGTTCTCATAATGCGTACAACAACGTTGTACATAATGTGTTCGATATTTGATTACCCAATTAAATTAATTCTATAATTAATTTAATTCAAGCGACAACCAAACACAATACCAACTATGTTTTATTCCGTTCAATTCAACTATAGGGTGTGACCTTGTTGGTTCCTGTACCGTTAGAAGTAATACTAGAACGATTCCAATGTTACAAACAATAAGTGGCATCTAGCAATGCATCATTGCTACCTAAGTCACAAGAAATCATGATTCGATATAACCTTTTTATGATTAACCTTTTATGCAATAATCCTTAAGTCCTTTATCTTTGGATTGGACACAAGTCATGGAATAGTCACACTTGCATAGTGCATTCCATGTTCCTTGATATCTTAAGCAGACTACGATATACAAATAAGTATGACATCTCATATCAACTTATTTGAGCATGGCCATGCATTTCTAGTCTCACTCAATCAAGTGGCCTAAGATATTACTCCCATTATGTAGGAGGGGCTTATCCTAACTCGATCAACCATATCCCTCTACATAGATCATGGTATATCAAACATCAGCCTTTATAGAACAACCAGTTACGGTGTACGTTTGACTGTATCAAATATACAACTCACGATGTTGGGATTATGATGATCTCAAGTCTGAGGATCATATACATATTAATCACTATGAGTAATGTTGTGACAATTACATAATAATCCAAGAAACATACTCATAACGGGTCAGTCCAATATGTTGTTCTCTAACACACATATTCATGCATCGATTCTGACATTCCATATCAATGACAACTCTTTATCATCAACCAACTACATGTTAGTCTTAATGCATTATCGTTGTCCTATCCAACAATAATACTTGACTAAGGAACTTTTAAGAATAATCATATTATTCTTAGG
Organism: Gossypium raimondii; assembly: GCF_025698545.1. NCBI lineage: Eukaryota > Viridiplantae > Streptophyta > Magnoliopsida > Malvales > Malvaceae > Gossypium > Gossypium raimondii. Next base: position 11,183,222 of record NC_068572.1, on the reverse strand, counting down.
ACATTATTATAAAATAGTTTAATTATACACACAGAAAAGAAACTAAAATAATAATGGTAACGCCTTATATTAATAAACATGATAAATCAAGTATGTTATTACAACCATCTCATGTTGATCTTTGGGCATACTCCAACAGTTACGGAGCATTACTCGAGTTTACAAAACAAATAGACGGAAATTTCAAGACTTCACATCATATAATATTCACATCATAAACTAATCATAATCAAACATATTGTCCCTTATATGAGCCCTCGAGGCCCAAAATACACATTAATAACAAGTCGGGACTAAATCGAATGCTCAAAGAATTTTTTGAAAAACACTAAATTTTTCAAGTTGCAAAGGTCACACGGCCAAGAGACACACCCGTGTCTCAGGCCGTGTGGGCATTCAAAATAGGGAAACAACCGTTTCCGTGCTCGTGTAACTTTCTGACTTAGGCCACACGGCCAAGTCACACGCCCGTGTGCTAGGTCGTGTGAGCATACTGACTTACGCAATTTAAAAGATACAGGGGACACACGACCATGTCACCTGACTGTGTGTCACACATGGCTGAGACAAACGCCTGTTTCTCTACCCGTGTGGATGAAAATAGGCCATTTTCCAAGCCACATTTCCCACCCAATTTGGTACCAACCTAAACACAATAATTTGCACATAAACAAGCCATAATAAGACATTCAAAACAAGCCAAAATCAAGTCTTAAACATGAAATATCACCACATAACAAATATGATAAGGCCACTTATATACATATCGAAATATACCAAATACAAGCCATTCAAATGACTATTATCAACAAAACATTTATATACCAACATTGGCCAAAATAACCTATACATGCCATTATAACCAGAATTAATTTACTAAAAGTACCTGAAAGAGCCGATGGATAGTGTGAAATAACTCCGATCAGTTTCTAACCCGAACGAACTTCTGAATTACTCTAAAATAGAGAGAATAACACAGAGTAAACATTTAAGCTTAGTAAGTTCGTATAATACAGAATTTAACTTACCATATTTCTATAAAATAGGTAAGTAAACAAAGCATATCTCAATCAATTTGGCCAAAATCCTAAACACATGATCACAACATATTAGCCATGAAAGTCACTTATAAAATCCAACACACATTGTTGAATTCATAAAATAATCATATTTCATGTATATACCGGTATTAGTTCATATCAAACTCATATGATTTAATAATATAATTGTGCCTGTTGAACCATTTAGAATATTGTTGGATACAGGGGTAGTATACACGAGGTCCATTGAACTGTAATCCATCATTCGTATTTATGTATGCTCATACGAGATGTAAACAATAATCTTTTCTGAGCTGAATAACAGGAAGCTCATGGGAGTTGAATAACGGGAAGCTCATATGAGCTGAATAACGGAAAGCTTATACGAGTTGAATAACAGGAAACTCATAAGAGCTGTGATGTATCCGCAACACATGCACGACTCCAACCAAATCGGTAACCCTAATGACATGTAATTTGTATCTTACGAATTTCATAAGGTTCAAACGGGACTCGGTAATCGTCGAATGTACAACTGGTATTTATTCATGGCTATTGTACAATTCACAAACAATATTTCAATTTAACACATATTAATGTACAACGAGTTTACGTAGATACGAAGGCGACTAATCCGATATTTTTCCTTTGGCTCGATCTAACTCCATACTAGGTCTAACCGGATCTATACGAATGAATTTAAATCAATTCAATATAATTCATATTCAATTTAGTCCAACACACATTTTTAGAAAAATTATAATTTTGCCCTTATACTTTTAATTCATTGTAATTTAGTCTCTAGGTTTGGAAAATAAGATCCATACAATTTAATCCTTACTCAAGCCTAGCCGATTTTTATACCTATTAATAGTAGCCCACATATTTCATAAAATTCACAAATTTTACCATAAATTTATCATCTTTTCAATTTAATTCCTAATTGATATTTTCATCAAAATTCTCTTTATAAAAGTTGTTTATCTAACAACAACCTTGAGCAAAATCATTAAAAAGGGACAATATACATACCTAATTGACCAAAACAAGCTTGCTAACATTTCAAGCTTCCATGTCTAGGTTTCTTTCCTTTTTTTATTTTTGGTGGATGATGATGAGAAGAGATTATTTTATTTTATTTATTTTAGCTTACACCACTAATTTCCTAAATTACCCTTAATAATTCATTAAATTTCCAATGATAACTATTCATACTTATCCACTAAGCATTTTAATGGTCTCCTTACAATATAAGGACTTCAAATTTAAAATTCTATAACCATTTAATACTTTTAGCTACTAGAACTCAACTTTTGCATTTAATGCAATTTAGTCATTTTCATCAAATTAGGTATGTAAGCGGTAAAATTTCTTAACAAAATTTTTATCTTGTATTTCTATCGTGCAGTAGAACATAAAATAATACTAGTATAAATTTTTTGACTTCAGATTTGTGGTCCCGAAACCACTATTCTGATTTCATTGAAAATGGGTTGTTACAACTTTCTCCCTAAAAGAATTTCGTCCTTGAAAATCTTTCCAGTAAAGAGGTTCGGATATTGCTTTCTTATAATTTTCTCGGGTTCCCAGGTAGCTTCTTCTATTCCATGTCACTACCAAAGAACTTCTACTAAAGCGACATTTTTATTTCTCAATTCTTTCACCTCTTGTGCCAAAATTCTAATCGGTTCTTCACTGTATGTCATGTCAGGTTGGATCTCGACATCTGTTGGGGAGATAATATGTGAAGGGTTAGATCAATACCATCGTAGCATAGACACATGAAAGAAATTGTGAATCTTTTCTAGTTTTGACGGTAAATCTAATCACATTTCCTCAATGACACAATAGGCCCGGTTCTCTCAGTAATATCATACGGCTCGGTAAATCGCGGACTCAGGTTTCCTTTATGACTGAACTGAAGAACTTTCTTCTAGGGTGAAACTTTCAAAATTACTTTTTCACCAACTTGAAACTCTAAATCTTTACGTTTAAGATCCGCATAAGACTTCTGACGATCTGAAGCTACTTTTAAGCTATCTCGGATCACTTTCACTTTTTCCTGAGTCTCGCGAATCAAATCAACCCCATGTATCTTTTTCTCACTAAGCTCAATCCAATGCAACAGAGTTCGGCATTTGTGACCATACAGAGCCTCATACGGTGCCATCTTTATGCTCGACTGAAAACTATTATTGTACGCGAATTCGACTAACGACAAATATTTCTCCTAATTGCCTTCAAACTCTAAAACATAACATCGAAGCATATATTCAAGAATCTGAATCACACGCTTGGACTGACCATCAGTCTGAGGGTGAAATGCGATGCTAAAATGTAATCGCGTACTTAGAGCTTCCTGTAACTTTTTCCAGTATCGCGATGTGAACTGCGGATCTCTATCCGAAATAATGGAGACTGGCACTCCGTGTAACCTAACAACTTCGAAACATATAACTCAGCTAATCTGTCAAGTGAGAAATTTGTATATACCAGAATAAAATGTGCAGACTTAGTCAAATGATCGACGATAAACCAAATGACATCTTTCTTTTTCGGAGATAAGGGTAACCCTCATACAAAATCCATAGTAACTTTTTCTCATTTCCATTCCAGTATCATTACTGGCTGTAACAATCCTGAAGGTACCTGATGTTCAGCTTTAATTTGCTAACATATCAAACATCTAGATACAAAATCAGAAATATCACGTTTCATTCCTGGCCACCAGTACATCTGTCTCAAATCATTGTACATTTTATTTCTCCTTGGATGAACCGACAAGCTACCACTATGAGCTTCGTGCAAAATTTTCTTTATAAGCTCTGGATTCTTCGGTACACAAAATCTACCTCTGAATAACAAACAATTATCGGGTCCTATCTGAAATTCTGAATCAGATGTCGACTCATAATTTACTCGTTTATCTCGCAACTTATTATCACATTTTTGAGCTTCACAAATTTGCTGTAAAAACATCAGTCTTGCTTTTACCTCAGCCAAGATTGAGCCATCATCAGATAATGACAATCGGGTATTCATCGTTCATAGAACAACAAGAACTTTATACTTAAAGCATCAACAACTACGTTTGCTTTTCCTAGATGATAATCAATAACTAACTCATAATCTTTCAATAGTTCAAGCCATCTACGCTGTCTCAGATTCAAATCTTTCTGTGACATTAGATACTTTAGACTATTGTGATCAGTAAATATATGACATTTTTCATCGAACAAATGGTGTCGCCAAATTTTCTACGCAAAAGCAATAGCTGCCAACTCTAAGTCATATATAAGATAGTTCTTTTCATGTGGCTTTAACGGTCTGGAAGCATAAGCTATTACTTTACCTTCTTGCATCAAAACACAGCCTAATCCGTTCAATGACGCATTACTAAAAATCACAAATTCCTTACCCGATTCAGGCTAATCCAGAACTGGTGCTTCGGTCAATAGGGCTTTCAACTGGTTAAAACTTTGTTGACATTTATCAGACCATTCAAACATCAGATCTTTCTGTAATAGTCGTGTCATCAGTGTAGCTATTATCGAAAACCCTTTTACAAATCTCCAATAATAACTAACTAAAACCAGAAAAATTCTAACTTTAGATGCATTTCTCGGTGGTTTCCAGTTAACAATTGTTGAAATTTTATTCGGATAAACTTTGATGCCTTCAGCCGATACTATGTATCCTAGAAAACCAACTTCCCGAAGCCAAAATTCACATTTGCTAAATTTAGCAAACAATTGTTTATCTCACAAAGTTTGCAGAACAATTTTCAGATGCTCGACATGTTCAGTCTCATTTCGGGAATATATCAAAATATCATCAATAAATACCACAACAAATCTATCCAAATACGATCTAAAAATTCTATTAATCAAATCCATAAATATTGCAGGTGCGTTAGTTAAACCAAACAGCATCGTAAGAAATTCATAAGGCCCATACCTGGTTCTGAATGCTATTTTTGGCACATCCGAATCTTTCACTCGTAACTGATAATAACCAGAATGAAGATCAATCTTTGAGCACTGGGACACCTTTCAACTGATCAAACAAATTATTAATGCGAGGCAGTGGATATTTATTATTGATTGTAACTTTGTTGGCTGACGGTAGTCAATGTATAATCTCATCGGTCTGTCCTTTTTCTTAACAAACAGAACCAATGCACCCCAAGGTGAAAAACTAGGTCAAGCAAAACCCCTATCAATCAATTCTTGCAACTATATTTTTAACTCTTTTAACTCAGTAGGACCCATTCTATATGGTGCTACCGATATTGGTGTTGTTCCCGGTACAAGTTCTATAGCAAATTCAACTTCTCTAGCCGGCGGTAATCCAGGTAATTCCTTTGGAAACACATCAGGATACTCACAAGCCACTGGTACTAATTCAAGGTTCGACTCAAACACTTTAGTATCCAATACATAAGAAAGGTAAGCATTATAACCTTTTCTCACATATTTATAATGACGTAGCTGATATCACAATAGGCAACCCATTCAATTTATCTGATTCAATATGAAGCATCTCACCATTTTGACATTTTAATATAATAAGATTTCGTTTACAATTTATCACAACATCATGCAGAGTTAGCCAATCCATGCCCAATATCACATCAAATTCATCAAGCGGTAATAGTATCAAATCAGCCAGAAAGCAGTAACCCTGAATCATTAACGGTCAGTTCTTGCAAACTTTATCAACTAACACATACTGACTTAGATGGTTCAATACTTTAACCACGAATTCAGTGGACTCAACAGGTAAATTTTTACTAGAGACTAATTTCGTGCAAACATATGAATGAGTCGATTTAGGATCAATTAAAGCAGTTACATCAGTACCAATAAGAGAGAAAATACCAGTAATAACATTTGGCGCAGAAGCATCTTCGCGCGCACAAATAACATAAGCCCTAGCTGGTGTTTGTGCCTCAGACGTTATAGTATAGTCTTTCGTCACACCATGGCTACCGCTCACATTTTCAAGATTACGAGGTGGTTTACCTCTCACAACTATGTTGCTCGGTCTCAAAGTTTGAATATTATCCTTTTCAGATTTCTCCGGGTAATCTTTAAGGTAGTGATCAAAGGAACCACATCTAAAACAAACTCCATTTTTCATTCGACACTCACCAAAATGTAACTTGTTACAGTGGTTGCACTTGGGTCTGGTGTTTCTAGCACTACCTACACTCACTACAGATTTAGCCTGAGATTTAGTACTGAAGCGTCGGGTACCTCTGTCTCTACCGGAGTATCTTGCAGAAGTAGTAGAATGGTCGTGATATTTTTTTAATTTCTTTGATGCTAACTGGTATGAATTTCCCATCAATCTCTTACTTGAATCTCTTGCTTCAGTCTCAGCTTGTCTTTTCTCTTTACTTAGCTGTTTAGCTTTATATGCCAGATCAACTAGTGCAACAAATTCTTTCAACTCGAGGATCTCGACTAATAGTTTTATATCTTCATTTAAGCCATCTTCAAATCGCTTACACATTGCAGTCTTAGTCGAAATACATTCTCAAGCATATTTGCTCAATTGAACAAATTCCCGTTCATATTCAGACACTGTTATACAACCCTGTTTAAGCTTTGAAAATTCTTTACGTTTCTGGTCGAGAAATCTCTAACTGATGTATTTCTTGTGGAACTCGGTTTGAAAGAATTCCCAAGTAATACTCTTTCTCGGCACTAAAGAAGTCAATGTATTCCACCACTGGTAAGCTGAATCTTTTAATAGAGATACCGTACGCTTAAGACATTTAGCCTGTGTACAAGATAATTCATCAAGAACTCTGATAGTATTTTCTAACCAAAGCTCAGCTCTCTTTGGATCACCCTCAGCTGTAGCTAGGAATTCTTTAGCACTGTACTTACGGATCTTATCAATAGAAGGCTTACTAACTCTGATAGGTTCTGTACTTTGAGAAATAACGGGAGCTGGTTGAGGAACATTAGGGGCTGGAGGTTGTTGTACTACTAGGTTCGTTTTTACAAACTCGGTGAACCATTCATTCATCATCTGGAAAAGGGCTTCTTTAGCCTCATCTCTGGCCCTTAGATACGGGCCTCGTACCACTCGAAGCTACTCCTTGAATGGAGGCTTAAGCATTACTCTCTACTTCATCTGAATCAGCTCGGTTGGATGACATTGCTATATGAAAACATGTTTTAAAACGGTCAAGAGATATCACACTATCACAAGTTAAATAATGGCATGTATAGCTAGACTCGTATATGCTATGTTAGTCTGAGAATCGACTAAATCGTAGCTTTGATACAATAAATGTAACACCCTTAACTTGTATCCATCGTCAAAACAAGGTTACGGAGCATTACGAAGTTTACAGACAAATAGACAGAAATTTCAACACTTCACATCATATAATATTCATATCATAAAGTAATAGTAATCAAACATATTTTCCCTTATATGAGCCATCGAGGCCCAAAATACACATTAGAAACAAGTCGGGACTAAATCGGATGCTCAAAGAATTTTTTGAAAAACACTAAAATTTTTCAAGTTGTAGGGCTCACATGGCTGTGTGATTCACACGGCCAAGAGACATGTCGGTGTCTCAGGCCTTGTGGGCATTTGAAATAGGGATAGACGATCGTGTCCATGCCCGTGTAATTCTCTGACTTAGGCCACCTGGCCAAGTTGCACGCCCGTGTGCTAGGCCGTGTGAGCATACTAACTTACGCAATTTAAAAGATATAGGGGACACACGACCATGTCACTTGACCGTGTGTCACACACGGATGAGACAAATGCCCTTGTCTTTGCCAGTGTAGATGAAAATAGACCATTTTTGAAGCCACATCTCTCACCCAATTTGGTATCAACCTAAACACAAAAATGTTTACATCAACAAGCCATAATAAGACATTCAAAACAAGCCAAAATCAAGTCTTAAACATGAAATATCACCACATAGCAAATATGATAAGGCCACTTATATACACATCAAAATATACTAAACACAAGCCATTCAAATGGCTAGTCTCAACAAAACATTTGTATACCAACATTGGCCAAAATAACCTATACATGCCATTATAACCAGAATTAATTTACTAAAAGTACCAAAAAGAGCCGATGGATAGTGTGAAATAACTTCGACTAGCTTCTAACCTGAACGAGCTTCCGAATTACTATAAAACATAGAAAATAACACAAAGTAAGCATTTAAGCTTAGTAAGTTCGTATAATACTAAATTTAACTTACCATATTTCCATAAAATAGGTAAGTAAACATAACATATCTTAATCAATATGGCTAAAAGGCTAAACACATGATCACAACATATTAGCCATGAAAATCACCTATAAAATCCGACACTTATGGTTGAATTCATCAAATAATCATATTTTATGTATATACCGGTAACAGTTCATAACAAACTGATATGATTTCATAATAGAACTGTGCCCGTTAAACCATTTAGAATATTGTTGGATCCATGGGTAGTACACACGAGGTGTGTTAAACGATAATCCGTCAATTCATATTTATGTATGCTCATACGAGCTGTAAATAGTAAGCTTTTTTGAGTTGAATAACGGGAAGCTCATACGAGCTGAATAAGGGGAAGCTCATATGAGCTGAATAACGGGAAACTCATAAAATCTATGGTGTATCTGCAACACATGCAGGACCCCAACCAAATAGGTAACCCTAATGACATGTCATTTGTATCCTACAAATTTCATAAGGTTCAAACAGGACTCGGCAATCATCGAATATACAACCGATATTTATTCATGGCAATTGTACAATTCATAAACAATAATTCAATTTAACACATATTAATGTATAATTTAATTACATAAACTTACCTCGACGAGTTTACGTAGATACGAAGGCATCTAATCCGATATTTTTCCTTTGCCTCAATCTAACTCCATACTAGGTCTAACTGGATCTATACGAATGAATTTAACTCAATTCAATATAATTCATATTCAATTTAGTCCAACACATATTTTGACAAAATTACTATTTTGCCTCTATGCTTTTAATTCAATGCAATTTTTTCCCTAGGTTCGAAAAATGAAATTCATACAATTTAATCCTTACTCAAGCCTAGCCGATTTTTATACCTATTAATAGCAGCCCATATATTTCATAAAATTCACAAATTTTACCATAAATTTATCATCTTTTCAATTTAATCCTTAATTGATAATTTCATGAAAATTCTCTTTATAAAAGTTGTTTATTTGACAACAACCTTTTATTTTCTATCATAGAACTTCATAATTCAAGCATACTCATCAATGAAAAAACTCTAATACTTTAATAGTTTTGCAAATTAATCCCTGAGCTAGTTAGATTAAGCTACTACGATCTCAGAAACATAGAAATCATTAAAAACGGGACAAGAATACATACCTAATTGAGCAAAACAAGCTTGCTAACATTTCAAGCTTCCATGGGTAGATTTCTTTATTTTTTATTTATTTATTTTTGGTGGATGATAATGATAATGGGAATAGATTATTTTATTTTATTTATTTTAACTTAAACCACTAATTTCTAAAATTAACCTTAATAATTCATTAAATTTCTAATAATGACAATTCATACTTATCCACTAAGCATTTAAATGATCTATTTACAATATAAGGACCTCAAATTTAAAATTCTATAACTATTTAATACTTTTAGCTATTAGAACTCAACTTTTGCACTTAATGCAATTTAGTTATTTTCACCAAATTAGGTATGTAAAAGGTAAAATTTCTTACAAAATTTTTATAATGTATTTCTGTCATACAATAGAACATAAAATAATAATATAAATTTTTTGAATTTGGATATGTGGTCCCGAAACCACTGTTCTATTTTCAATAAAAATGGCTCTTACAACGTTTACATTGCGAGAAAGATGACTTACTTCAGTAGATAATCTAAATGAGTCTGTAATCCTGTAAAAGAATCAAAGTGAGCATTTGATTCAAATACTGAGAAGGATTGTTATGTCATCTACAATTCCAATTAGGGAGATGACTAGTCTTGGCTATCAGAGCAGTTGACTCCACGAGTAAAGACATAGATGTATTCGTTGGTAGAATGATACATTAGACTGGACCTAAGATGAATTAATTCTAAATCAGTTTGTGAATTAATTCACTAGTGTAATCCATGGTGTGATTTACCTAAATCCTGAGTTAGTCATTAACCATGTGTATGTAACTCATGTGTTTTGATATAAGTGGAGGCTTATGCTCTAAAGATGATAGAGCCCATAGCTGGTATGTTGGGTTCATGACTTGTGTATGGCATGGCTTTACTGGCAATAGTGGAATTCATAGCTCAATTAAAGAGTTAATGATATCATGTCATTGGCATTGTGTGGAATGATTAATATGAAACGTGGCCACAGGTTGTTTGCTCTTGAATGAGCAATTTATCACAATCATTTGTTGATAGTGATCATATTAATCATTAAGAAGACATATTGCTGACAATGAGATAAAATAGTTTGTATTGAGTGAACGAATTTAACTTAAAGGAATCAAGGATATCATATGAGGGTAACACACAAATGGTGAGGTTATTGGACAAAGCAGTTGGATATATTGCTTTCGTGAAGAGTATACAATAAGGAGTTTTCAATCATAGTACTTCTTGTGGACTAACTCCATAATTAAGTAATTGCGAATTATCGGAACAATGCTTCTGGACATAATTACAATCGCCAAAGCCTAATTGTATATGTCCGATTGGTCCCTCCGCTAGCTCAAAAAAAGCTCGATCGGACTGCATTTGAATCTTTAGTAAATTCTATGACTTTGAAAATAATTTAATTGAGTCAATTGATTCGATATGGAATTAAATAAGGTAGCCGTGAGAATTATTCAACTAGAGAATTTGATTAAAGAATTTTCTTGAAAAGTTAATTTGGAAAATCTAAGTGATTTTTGGAAAATTTAATTTTAATTAAGTAAAATTAAATTAATTAAAATTAATATGAATTTTTTGGAAGTTAATTTTCAAGTCAGACAATTGACGCAATGGGCAATTAAACTTGAAAATTGGACTTGATATCGTAAATTGGGTCCGAGAGCCAAAAATCGAGATTAAGACCCAAAAACTGGTCGAACCCAATGGGAAACTGAACTTTAAAATTAGACCTGAGATCGTAAATTGGGTCCGGTATGTGAAATCGAGTGGACGGTCCAACCGGTGGCTAGACCGGATCGATTGGGCCGTCATTGACCCGAACCAAACTGGCAGTAACCGAACCAGCTCGGGGTGTCGGTTGGTCATCGGTGGTTGAGTAATGGAAGAGTTACACTCCTACTGGGGCTCTACCAGAGAAATTGATTTCAAATTAATTATTCAAAAAATAATATTATTTTAACAGTTTAATATTTAATTAAATTTAATACTTATCTTAATAATATTTTATTAATTCAATATTATAGTAACTATCTTAATATTAAATTTCATTTAATCTTTTTCTTATTGGTAGACATTCTATTATTTTAATAAGATTTAATATTAAATTAATATGATATTTATCAAGATAAATGTTATATTAATTTAATATTAAAGTGATTAAGTTTAATTATAGTTGAACTCTCTTAACTCTTCCTATATAAAGAGAGCCTTGGGTCATTATTTACACACACTTGAATTCAAGAGAAAGTTGTAGAGAGAAAATTCTCAGAAGAGATTATTTCAAAAAATTTCTAGAAATATTTTGAAGATTTACAACTTGACCTAAAAGTTTAGAAAATTGCAAAATTATCCCACTAATAATTTTTGTAAAAAATTTTCTAATTCGGAACGAGCCCACACTTAGTGGACGTGAGCTTGAGGATAGCGAAGAGGACTACTTAGTCGAAGCACTCATCCTAGACAAATCGAAAAGGTACAATTTTGATTAAGTGTTTATTACTTTAGATATCACAACCAAGATTTTATTTTGGAAAAAAAATTAAAACTGTGGTTTTTTCCTAAATTTATTTTCCGCTGTGTTTTTCAAACTCATTTTTTCAACAATTGGTATCAGAGCCAGATTGTGTTCTATCTCTAAGTATAAATAGATAATCATAATAAATTTCTCTTCTTCTTAAATGAATTGATTACATAGAAAGTGGCATTCTTTAGATATTATGCATGTTTTGAGTTATTTATGATTATTTTTTACTCAGGTTGTGGTTCTTAGAAAATAAACCATGGACTATCATCTCCACGTTGGGCTATATATTTTTAAAAATTCATAGAATTTTTGTGAGCCAGAAACAAACATAAGAATTAAATGTAATTTTTCCAAAAGGAGTCCATGACAAAAAAAATGTGATGGTAGTTGAAGACCCAAGGAATGCCTTGTGGTGAAAAATTATGTAAGTTTATTTTTCCCTTTATTTTTTAGAAATAAAACCATGAAAACTTTGGCTAACAATTTTATTTTAATTACCTATCTCATTATATATACATTTTATAATTGTTTATAATATTTATATTATGTAATGTTATAATTGTGATATATACATGAGATGATCTCTGATTATTGATGAAAAATAAGAAGTGTGGTAATGAGAAAATACATGTGTTGTATTGTTTTATTCATTTCTTTAGATTATCCGATAACTGTGAGAAGTGTGGTAATGAGAAAGTGCATGTCTAAGATTGGATCTGACTAGGAAAGACTTGGATTTTAAGCAGTCAAATTTGACTCACCTCTCTTTTTTGGTACCCTACCTGGTGCACAATTCACATTCACTTCTTCGGTTTTTCCTTTGAAAGAAAAATTATGGAGAATCAAAATTATTTGTTTTAAGATTGACAAATTCTTGTGAATTGATATTATTACAATAGCATGCCATGCATATATTGGAAGCATGTCATTTAGATTAGGTAAGAATGCCGCTAGGACTATTGTATGATCATTCTTGAAATTTGGGATAAAAAACCTTACATATTTTTAAAATATTGAGTGGGAGAAGGTCATTAAACAAGACCTACGACCTCCATTGATGGTCCCTGAGTGATAACATGATAATTTTCGAGCCGGTTCCTACCTTGGCCGCACCCCAAGGTAAACTTTGTTATGTGGGTTCACTAGATGAGATTTCCTTTTAAGCACAACTAGTCATACATGACTTTTAGAGGGATTGTCCCAAGATGACTCACAGAGGAAAGCATGTTCATGATGGGTGTTGAGTCAATGGTTACACACTCAAGATCATCTATTATTAAATATTTTCCCAAGAAATGATATTTAAGCTAGAGATGATGGGCAAACGTTAAAAAATCTTTTGTTCGCGTGGAGTCCTAAGAATTAAGATTCACGAATTGATTGGATGTAATCCATGTTCTTACCAGTTAATCATGGGACCCCAAGGCGGCATGGTTGATTGGTGTGAGAATGATCGTAACAACGAAATTTTTTTTCAAGGATTTAATACAAGACGCATGCATCAAACTGTATTCTTGATATTTTGTTGAAATGAATAATATTTCCTTAATACAAATATAGTAATTAGTGAAATCTTTATTTTTTTCAGTTCAAATATGTCTCCTACTTCTCTTATTAGCGTTCTTACTGATAATAAATTAAATGGGGATAACTTTTGAGAATGAAAATGAAACTTGCTGATAGTTATCAGTTGTGAGAAACACAAATTTGTTCTTGACGAAATGTGCCATCCTGAAGCTCAGTCCAAAGGGAGAAATAGTTGGAGAGATTCTGAATCGATTGCTCAATGTTATATGTTAGCAAGCATGAGTAGTGTCTTGCAAAAGCAACACGAGAATTTTTGTACTACCAAAGGGATCATGACAAATTTGGAGGATTTGCTTAGAGGCCAAGTCACATTGGCTCAACAATCTGCTATTACAAATTTGATGAATTCTCAAAGAAAATCAGTACTCTAGTCAAACAACATATGCTTAAGCTTATGGGATTCTTTGCGGAAGCAGAGGGCAATAGGGATTAAACTAGACATGAACACGTAAATTTAAATAGTTTTCAAATCTTTAACCAAAGAGTTTGCTAGTTTTAGGGCTGCTTACAAATTGGGGAATAAGATACTTACCTTGACTCAGCTCATGAAGGAATTACAATCCTATGAGTTGATGCTGAATGGTGGTAAGTCGATTCAGGAGAAACCTGAGGCAAACTTAGCTATGGGTCCTTTATCCTTTAAAGGGAAACAAAAAGCTAAGAGAAAGAAGAAACTGACTAAGTCTTCAGTTCCACCTCGTGTGGATAGGAAGAAGGCTAAGAAGTCAAAAGAACCTAAAAAGATCAAATGTTTCTTCTGCAACAGGAAAGGACATTTCAGATCAAATTGCAAGGAGTATTTGGATTACTTAGTCGAAAAGGGAAAAGGTATGAAACTCTTTGTGGTTCAAGTTTGCTTAGTGGAAGAATTAATTGACAACTAGGTTATTGATTTTGGAGTCACTAACCATATATGTGTTTCTTTACAAGGGTTTAGCAAAATGAGAAGTCTATGTGATAGGAGCCTCTTGTTGTAGACTAGGGATAGGAGCTATGTTTCAGCCAAAGCATTGGGAGAAGGTATTTTACACTTTGATAATTTTAGGAAGATTGTTTTAAAGAACGTGTATTATGTACCTCATTTGAAGAGAAATTTAATTTCTGTAGCATGTTTATTTTATGACAGTTATACCGTGACATTCAATGAAGGGATTGCTATTCATAGAAATTGTTCTTTAATATGTAATGTAAGGATGGAAAAAAATCTCTACTTTATCAAAACAAATAACTATTCGATGCTTCAAACCTAAATAGTGAATAAAAAGCTTAAAACTTCTCACTCTAATGAGGGGTACCTATGGCATTTAAGATTTGGTTATATTAAGCAAGAAAGAATCACTAGACTCGTGAAAGATGGTCCCTTAAGGAAGTTAGTCTTCCACAATGTGAATCTTTCTTGGAAGGTAAAATAACTAAGAGGTCTTTTAATACGAAAGGTACAAAGGACAACCAACCTTTAGAAGTTGTGCACACCAATGTATGTGGTCCCATGAGCATCAGTGCCCAAGGAAGTTATGATTATTATGAGAATTTTATGGACGAGTATTCTCGATATGGTTATGTGTATCTAATGCACTTCAAAAGTGAAACCTTTGATAAATTTTGAGAGTTTCCTATGGAAGTGTAAAAGCAATTAGATTTATCCATAAAGAATCTTCGGTCTGAGTGATGTGGAGAATATTTGTCCGATGAGTTCTTAGGATACCTTATAAAGAATGGGATTTTATCCCAATTGACTGTGTTGGACACTCTGCAGTAGAATGGCATAACTGAGAGAAGGAATAGAACCTTGCTTGACATAGTTCGTTCAATGTTAAGCTATTCACAACTTCCTACTTCCCTTTAGGGATATGCGATACAAACGACTAGCTATAATCTAAATGATGTTCTAACCAAGTTTCTTGTAAGACACCTTATGAACTGTGGCATGGAAAGAACCCGCTCTAAATCACTTTAGAATATGGGGTTGTCCAGCACATGTTCTGGATAAGGATGCAAAAAAGTTGGATGCACGAACAAAACTGTACATGTTTGTAGGATATCCAAAAGGAACAAAGGGATGATTATTCTGCAATTTGAAAAACAATATGATTAAAGGTTCTACTCATGATACTTTCCTCGAGGAAAGTTACATGAATAACTTTAAGCCTCAAAGTAAAGTGGTATTTGAGGAATTTTTAAGAGTGGTAGAACAATCACCAAGTTCAATTCTCGAGAAAGTTATAGAAAAACCTGCAAACGATCAACAACATAAGGGAATCCGTGGCAGTGGGAGAGTTTCTAAGAAACCAGACTTATTCATCTATGATGGTAGTATTTATAATACGGAAGCCAATCATGAGGATGAGGATCCACTCACTTATGAGGATGCTATGCAGGACATTGATTCCAAGCTCTGGAAACAATCCATGGATGCTGAGATGGATTCTATGAAATGCAATACGGTATGGAAACTTGTAGACTTACTGGTTGGGATTAAACCCATAGGGTGTAAGTGGATCTACAAGAAGAAGAGAAATGTGGAAGGGAACGTGGAAACACACAAAACTAAACTTGTAGGGAAATGATACACACAGAAAGAAGGCATCGATTATGATGAAACCTTTTCTCTAGTAGCCATGCTCAAGTTATTTGCATACTATTCTCCATTACCGCTGCTCTCAATTACGAAATCTGGAAAATGGATGTCAAGAGAGTATTCTTGAATGGCTATATTAATGAGACCATTTACATGGCTCAACCCACTGGCTATGTTGTCAAAGGAAATGAGTTAAAAGTTTGCAAACTACTAAAATCCATTTATGGACTTAAGCAGGCGTTCCGCTCATGGAATAAAAGATTTGATCAAACGATCAAGACTTTTGGATTTGAGCAAAACGTTGATGACCCTTCTGTGTATAAGCATATAAAGGAAAAAAATGGTATTCCTTGTTTTGTATGTCGATGATATTTTACTTATCAGAAATAATGCAGGAGAATTGTCATCGGTTAAACTATGGTTAGCTCAACAATTTAGCATGAAAGACTTGGGTGAAGCTAGTTATATTCTTAGAATTTGAATTCTTAGGGTTCAAAAGAATAAAGCGATAGCTTTATCTCAAGCTTCATACATTGATAAGGTACCGAAATGTTTTGCAATGACCGATGCAAAGCCAGACATTCAGCCGACTGCATCAAGTTTTCATCTTTCTTTAGACGATTGCCCTAAGAAAAAAGAAGAAATAGAGCATATGAGTAAGGTTCCATATGCTTCGATAGTTAGAAGCCTTATATATGTGATGATATGCACACATCCAAATATCTATTTTGCAATAGGAATGGTTAGTCGATATCAGGTGAATCCAGGTCTCAGGCATTGGCAAGCTGTAAAACATATATTAAGGTACATTAAAAGAACCAGTGATTATATGCTTGTGTACTCTAGGGATGACCTTACTCCTATTGCATACACAAAATCAGACTTCCAGACCTGTAAAGATTCAAGGAAATCAACTTTGAGAAATGTATTCATTCTAGGTCGTGGAGCCATAGTATGGAGAAGTGTAAAACAAACTTGCACTACTGACTCTACTATGGAGGCCGAGTATGTGGCTGCTTTTGAGGCAACGAAAAAAGTAATATCGCTTCAAAAGTTCTTAACCGAACTTGAAGTTACTCTTAGTATGGAAAAAGCTATAACACTGTATTGTGATAATAGTGCTGCAATAACTAATAATAAGGAAATGAAAGTCACAAGAGGACGCAACACATTGATCAAAAGTATCACTTAATATGAGAGACAGTAGTCGAAGGAATTGTAGATGTGATGAAAATAGCTTCTGAAGATAACCTTGCAAATTCGTTTACTAAGACTCTTGTAACTAGGAGTTTTAACAAACACGTCAAGGATATGGGAATACGAAACATGACACATTTACTTCACTAGGGCAAGTGGGATATTTTTGGGAAATGTGCCCATATTGTAGTAAACATGTAACTGTTTTCTATTTATTTGAACGATGAATAAATAAATAAAGTTAATTTCACATTTCACTATTATGTCTTTTGTATTTATGTCTTTTATATTTTGCATGCATAGCAAAATTGTGACAAGAAAAAAATAGCTCATTGATCATCTAAAGTTCAAACTGAAGATAAGTGACATTGTAAAGAACATTTACATTGCGAGAAAAATGACTTACTTCAGTAGACAATCTAAATGAGCTTGTAATCCCGTAAAAGAATCAAAGTGAGCATTTGATTCAAACTGAGAATGATTATTATGTCATGTACAATTCCAATTGGGGAGATGGCTAGTCTTGGGTATCGGACAGTTGACTCCACATCAGAGACATAGATGTATTCATTGGTAGAACGATACATTGCACTGGGCCTAAGATGAATTAATTATAAATCCATTTGTGAATTAATTCACTTGTGATGTTCATGATGTGATTTACCTAAATCCTGAATTAGTCATTGACCATGTGTGTGCAACTCATGTGCTTTGATAAAGTGGAGGCTTATGCTCTAAAGATGATAGAGCCCATAGCCGGTATGTTGGGTACATGACCTGTGTATGGCATGACTTTACTAGCATCAGTGGAGTTCATAACTAAATTAAAGAGTTAATGATATCCTCTCATTGACATTGTATGGATTGATAAATATGAAACGTGACCACAGTTTGCTTGTTCTTGAATGAGCAACTTATCACAGTCATTTTTTGATAGTGGTCATAATAATCATTAAGAAGACATACTGCTGACAATGAGATAAAATAGGATTGAATTGAGTGAAGGGATTTAACTCAAAGGAATTAAGGATATAATATAAGGGTAACACACACATGACGAGGTCATTGGATGTATTACTTTCGTGAAGAGTATACAATAAGGAGTTTTCAATCATAGTACTTTTTGTGGACTAACTCCATGATTAAGTAATTGTGAATTATTAGAACAACGCTTCTGGACATAATTACAATTGTCAGAGCCTAATTGTATATGTTTGATTGGTCCCTCCGCTAGCTCAACAAAAGCTCGATTGGACTGCATTTGAATCTATAGTAAATTCTACGACTTTGGAAATAATTTAATTGAGTCAATTTATTCGATGTGGAATTAAATAAGGTAGTTGTGAGAATTGTTCAACTAGAGAATTTGATTAAAGAATTTTCTTGAAAAATTAATTTGGAAAATCTAAGTGATTTTTGGAAAAATTAATTTTAATAAAGTAAAATTAAATTAATAAAATTAATTAAAATAATATGATATTTATTGAAGTTAATTTTTAAGTCAAACAATTTGTACAATGGGTAATTGAGCTTGAAAATTGGACCTGAGATCGTAAATTGGGTCTGGGAGCCCAAAACGGAGGCCAAGACCCAAAAACTGGTCAAACTAGGTCCTATATGTGAAACAGGTCGACACTCCAACTGGTGGCTAAACTAGACTGGTCAGGTTGTCATTGACCTGGGCCGAACCTTTAGTAGCTGAACTGACTCGGGGTGCCATAAGAGTGTCACACCTGCATCATCAGACACAGCAGTGCTGGGGTTTGCGGCGGCGACATCTCGATGCCCAGCGGCGATTGGTCATCGATGGTTGAGTAGTAGAAGAGTTACACTTCTATTGGGACTCTACCAGAGAATTTGATTTCAAATTAATTATTTCAAAAATAATATTATTTTAATAGTTTAATTTTAAATTTAATTTAATACTTATCTTAATAGTATTTTATTAATTCAATATTATAGTGATTATCTTAATATTAAATTTAATTTAATGTTTATCTACAAGATAAACATTCTATTATTTTAATAAGATTTAATATTAAATTTAATCTAATATTTATCTTGATAAATATTATATTAATTTAATATGAAAGTGATTAAGTTTAATAATAGTTGAACTCTCTAAACTTTTTCTATATAAGGAGAGTCTTGGGTCATTATTTACACATAATTGAATTCAAGAGAAAGTTGTAGAGAGAAATTCTCTGAAGAGATTATTCTAGAAAATTTCTAGAGATAGTTTTCTGATTTACAATTTGACCCAAAAACTTAGAGAAATTGTAAAATTATCCCACTAGTAATTTTTGTGAATTTTATTTTGATTCGAAGTGAGCCCACAATCAGCAGACGTGAGCTTGAGGATAACGGAGAAGACTACTCGGTCGAAGCACTCATCCTAGAAGAATCGAAAATGTACAATTTTGATTAAGTGTTTGTTACTTTAGATATCACAACCAAGATCTTATTTTGGAAAAAAAATTTAAAACTCTAGTTTTTCCCTAAATTTATTTTTTGTTGCATTTTCCAAACTCGTTTTTCAAACAACTTTGTGGTAATGTTCGTCATCTCAAAGGTTAACAAGTAAAGTAATACACCATTTCACCATAACTAGATGGTTCACAAAGCCATAAATAGGGCTTGCATTCTTCAAAGCCTGCTCTTTTAGCCCTATCTTTTGATATGCGTCCTAAGTTAAAACCTCCACAACACTTCCACTATCAACTAGAATCCTTTTAACCTCAATTCTTGTAGTAGTTGTTGATATGACCATAAGGTCATTTTCCTCCTTATCACATACTGAATCCTCATCCTCCTCATTAAATTCCACTTTTCACTTCTCTTGCTGATATAGCCTCTTCGACGAATTGACTGACATCACACTTTTGAGATAAGCCTTTCTTTTCGTGTTGGAAGTCACCTACTTTTCATTTGTTCCAATTATCACATGTATTTTGCGTCTAACCTTCTGTTTACCTTTATCAGTGCATTGTGATTTCCAACCCTGACCTAACAGTGAGGCATCCTAGGCCATAAAATCTTTTAACTCGCTATTTCTAACAACCTCCTCTATAGCATCCTTCAAAGAGAAACAATTATCAGTCTTATGCCCTCTGTCATTGCGAAAACCACATATGTCTCTCGAGTCAGATCTTGATTGACTGTGTCACATAGGTGGAGGGATTGACAAATGCCCAAACTTCTAACCTGATTAAGAATGTAGGTATGCGAAACATTTAAGGGAGTGTAAGCTTCAAATTTTCCATGAGGAACATACCTTCTTGTGTGCTTACCTTGAGGCCTTTGGAATGCCCTTGATGATTCATTTCGTAAGTACTTCCTTTGTTTCCCCCACCTCAGACACACTAACTCTAAGAAGGAGGACTTTTTTTGCCACATGTATTCTAGCAACCCTAAAACTTCCTGTCATCATTTTGAAAGGTGTTGCGAGCTGCTTTTTTAATTTCCTCTGCTTCAGCAAACTTATGCGTTCTTTCATATAAGTTTGCCAAACTTTGTGGGCTATTATTAGTAAAAAAATATTGCACGTGCCCATTTCAGACTCTCATAATGAAGGCATCAATGGCCTATTGGTCCTCCATGTTCTTTGTGTTCAACGTGGCTATATGGAACAACTTAACATAATCCTGCAAAGATTTTTCATTCCTTTGATTCATTGACATCAAACACATGAGAGTGCACATTATTGTCCTATGAGATCGAAATCTTTCCAAAAACATCTGACCCAACTATGAGAAACTTTGAATGAAGCCCTGTGGCAAAGATAAGTACCAATCCTTCGAGTTTCCTTTCAGAGTCGTCAAAAAAGCTTTACAATTCATTGCATTTGAAGCACCTAAGACATTCATGTAATCATTGTATTGCATGATATGTGCCTTAGGGTCCCTTTTACCTTCAGACATCTTTTTTAGCACTTTGGACTCAGATGTAGGCTCACAACTGCCACTTCTAGAGACAAAGGGTTGTTATAACGAAACAACCAGTCTTTTTCTTGTACATCACGGTGCAATGCTCGAATATCTCTATGTAAAATATCCATATCATTCTACCATGGATTTGCATGTGTTGCCCCAGTCTCCTCTTGGAGAGGTGTGATAGGGTCCTGAAGATCAGAATGGTCAAATTACCTTTTTCTTCTTAATTTTTCATTTGGCCTCAACAACCCTTGTTGAAATAATTGCTACTGCTCAAACCTGGTAATTTGTTGAGTCATTTGTTCCTATAAACTAAATAGTTGTAGCGGCGATGCCCCCTGATCAAAGGGAAAAAATGGTCATTGTCTAGAGAGAGCATTGAGATCAAAAGAATCGGATGCACCTGCCTGGCCTGAGTTACCCAAATTTTTTGGTCGGTTTGCAAACCAAGCAGCAAAAAAGTCCATTTCTCGGGGTTGATTTTTGATGTCAGAACCTCCTTGTTGGTGTAATGGGAAACATCTTGGTTTTTTAATTTTTTGATGGTTGAAAATCTGTCTATGCTCATCGCAGCAAACTGTTGAGTGTTTTTGTGTGAGTGTCCCTTAAAAGGGTTAAATTCTCTATTTATATGATACAATTACTGTTCTTGGATGTGACGTCGTAGGTAGGTCCCTATGCATGCCAACATGTTGATAAATGGCAAAAGTAACATGTTTTAGCCTTATTCTTAATATCTTTTTGGATGATTATTCAATGTAAAATGGTGAATTTTATGCTCCTAGTCCTTTAAATTCATGTTCCTATACTTAGGAGAGCATTTTAGAGCAAAAGGAGCAAAACACGAGTAGAAATTAGAAAGTCAGAGCAAGTTCAAGAGTCATATGGTTTGGGCCATTCCACACAGGCTGGGGACATGCCGTGTAAGCCACATGGGTTGCCGCATGGCCATGTGCTAGACCGTGCGAAAATCACAAATTTCACTCAAAAAATACGAAAAAAATGCAACTTTTAGGTTTTTTGGGCATTATAAAACCTATATATACCAAATGCGGAAAAAAAACTTGGAAAACACCTTTGAAGCCGACTTGGAAATAGATTTCCACAAGATTGAAGATATCATTTTGATTTCTTTGAAGTTTATTATGAGTTTCATTAGTTATTGTGGTTATACTGTCTCTAAGATTATTTTTTTACGATTATGAACTAGTTTTCTAAATACCTAGAGGAGATGTACCCTATGATGAATTCTATCTTTTGGTTTCTATTTTACGCAATAAATACTTGGATCCTGTTCTCAATTTTGTGTGCTTAATTCTTGGTTTAATATTTTTAAATTATGTAACACCCTAAATTTCGGGCCTAGAAGAAATAGGTTTTGAACAAGGGAGCAGTTAGGAGAATTCACATAAATATTTAGTTGTGCAGGGAAATGACACGAATTGCTTGTTTGCTTTAATGACTAAGTGATTTTGGTGTGTGTGGGAGTGTTTGAGAATCTTGGGTTCAAGTCTTGGCTTTTACAGAATTTTTAGTTTTGCTTTGAAATGAATCTGGACAATGGCATATAGGCCTTATAAATAATAGTGTTTGTTTTATGACACAAAAAGAGCTTGTGGTCTAGTGGCAAGGTGGCGTGTTGTGTAACTGTGGGGTTTGAGGTTCAAGTCCTGGGTTGTGCAATCGAGTATTTATTTTGCTGCTTGAGCTGTGTAGGTAGTGGAGTTGGACTGAAAGACAACTATGGGGAGTTTGATTTGAATTTGAATGGAGTTGTTGGGGGAGTTGAGGAGAAATGGGTGGAGTAATCCAATGAGGGATAGGGAGAGAGCTTTTAGGATAAAATCGTGGAAGTGGGGTGTTGATGAGTGTGTGTGCCGAATTTGGTCATTAGGCACTAGAATAATCGGTTTTGGGGGGTTGTTTTTCTCTATCTACTTCGGTTTCAGTCAGTAATCTTTTCATTTTTGCTTTTGGGTGCCGATTTTTACTGAGACTTGGTGTATCTCTCTGGTTTGTCTGATTTTTTTCTACTCATCTCTTTTTTCTTTTGTGTGTTGGCCGAATAGTTTTTTTGGTTTCCCTCTGTCGAATTATCTTTTTATTTTTCTTTCCCTCTTCTCTTTGTTGCTTCTTTTCACTTCCCTACTTTTCCACATCTTGACCGAATAGTATTGAAGTAGTTCGTGTTGCAACTTTCCTTTGATTAGCTCTTCTTCCTCTACCCCTTTTGATCAACTATTTGTCGAATATTTCCTTTTCTCCCTTTTCATCTTTTCAATTTGGTTTTCGGCTTGAAAACTCTTCTCTGATGATTCGATTGTCTTGAGGAGTGAAGGAGTATAAAGTAGTATTAAAGTTGTCGAAACCTTTCTCCCATCTCTCGATCAAAGGTAAGTATGTAGTCTAGCTTTCTAAAGTGAAGGCCGAGTTCTTTTTGTGGTTCTGTAAGTTACCATGTGTGGATTTTAACCACATGAATATACCATCCTGTTTAATAAAATCCAATTGTGGTGCAGATATCTGTCAAAGGGATTGTAGTCAACCTTCGCCAGTGGTATAAGTGGGCTAAGCCACATTTGTTAATCGAGGCAAGTGTTTTGATTTAGGGTGTAAAGGGGAGATTAACCCTTTTGTTCAGCGACTAATGGGAAGTTTTGTATGAATGTAGGTTTTGGTGCTCGTGGATCTTAGTGCATCTTCATAATCAGGTGTGTAAACACCCTATTGCAATCATAAAACGACAAAAAGCCGAAAAGTTTAAAATACGACGTTTGAGACCACACAGGCGTGCGATCGCTCGTGTGGTAAGCCCAACCTGCGAAACATGGGCGATAGACTGTAGAGGCGTCCATGAGCATTTTCATAAGCTTAGGCGGTAATGGGCCATATTGGGCCGAAATGGGCCGTGAGGGCTCAATGGGCTCGTGGGCCCCATACGGATGAAATCCATAAACTGAGGCAAACACTGGACTGGGCGATATAGATCCCATAGTCGTGGTGCATTCTGGGTTGAACGGGACGCACGAACATGTGGGCCCACTTGGGCCTAGTAATGGGCCTTGAGCCCATTTACACCATTTTGACCATTTAGGTTACCTGAGTCACTCGAGGCGACTACAGACCTTTCGAGAGGTTAAAACCCTATAGGATAAAATGACCGAAATAACCCTATAGGATAAAATGACCGAAATACCCCTATAGGGTAAAATGACCGAAATACCCCCATAGGATAAAATAATCGAAATACCCCTATAGGATAAAATGACCAAAATACCCCCATAGGGTAAAATGATCGAAATAGCCCCATAGGATAAAATGACTAAAATACGCCCACAAGGTAAAATGACCAAAATACCCCTATAGGGTAAAATGATCGAAATACCCTTACAGGGTAAAATGACTGGAATACCCCCATAGGGTAAAATGATCGAAATACCCCCATAGAGTAAAATGATTGAAATAGCCCTATAGGGTAAATTGACCGAAATACCCTTATAGGGTAAATTATTCGAAATACCCCCATAGGGTAAATTGATCGAAATACTCCCATAGGGTAAATTGACCGAAATACCCCTATAGGGTAAAATGATCGAAACATCCTCATAGAGTAAAATGACCGAAATACCCCCATAGGGTAAAATGATCGAAATACCCTTATAGGGTAAAATGACCGAAATAGCCCGATAGGGGAAAATGATCGAAATACCCCCATAAGGTAAATTGACTGAATTACCCCCATAGGGTAAAATGGCCGGAATACCCCCAAGAGATGAAATGACTGTTATGGCCTTATATTATGTATGACTGATTTGCTCTATGATATGTATGCCATAGGGTAAAATGGATGTTATACCCCTAGGAGATGAAATGAATGTTATGGCTTTATGTTATGTATGACTGATTTGCTCTATGATATGTATGACTATGATTGAGAATGACATTTTGCAAACAAGTATGATGTTGTGTCACGATATATTGCATGAGGATGGGTTGTTATATTTGGAGGAAGTGTACCGTACTGATAAGGTTGCACGGGTCACCCAAGATGACTGTGGACCTACTGATGGTTATATGCCTTTTATTTTATTGGCAGCTTTACTGCAATACTGTTTAGTGCCGCAATCGATGCTAATCTTGGTATGTCTGGCTGGGTGGGCCAATTTTATCCCCACATGGTGTGTTTGGCGAGACAGAGTGGTGTGTAGAGGCTGGATTGGGTAGGATTTTTAACTGCATATCTGCACTGATTAATGATTTTGTACTGTTACTGCATCAATTAATGATATTACATACTTTTCACTACATGACTGATATTTGTTACTGTTATGGGCCAAGGCCCTACTGATACTATTACTGAAATTGGGCAAAAGCCCTACTGATTACTGGCATTGTGATGGGCTCAAGCCCAATCGTTTACTGTTACGGGAAAGGGCTTAAGCCCACACTAAACTGAACTGTTACTGTAACGGGCTCAGGCCCAAACTGCATTTATCTATTGTTTAATTGACTGTTTGCTTATTAGGGGATTACACACTGAATTTTTGTAAACTCACTCCTCTGTTTAATTGTACATGTAATCCTTAGCCTTAGGCGATTTGGTGCTGCGAGGGACTTGGAGGTGGCCACACAACTGCAGCAGTGCCACACTTGCTTTTATTTAAATTTAAAGTTTATGTTGGGTTTTGTCTATGTTATAAGGCCTTTAATTTTGTTTAAATTTTTAATTGGGTTTTTACTTGCTTATTTTAAACTGCTAGTTTAAGATAGGACAAACTTTCAAAATAATTACTATTTTCAAAGACACAAAATTTAAACAATAGAGTTTCAAAAGCTTTCACGATTTTTAGATCAACTTAGTATAAAAAAGTAGACAACAAGGCAATTATTTTGGCTAGTTGTTTTGTTAAACACTAGCAATTGTTAAACACTAACAAAGAGGTTTTTAAATTTGGAAACGAATTTTTACCAACAAGTCTAATTTTCGAAAGACACTTCAATGTGACATGCCAGATTCGACCATAACGTCTAGGCCGGGTTTAGGGTGTTACAGATTATTAATTCATGTTTAATGTGCTTAGATAGAGAAGGAAAAGTCCTTGTTTAAGAGTAGATCTAGCATAATTAAATGGAGTTGCATGCAATCCTAGAAATAGGATGACATAAATCTACTGGATTAGAGTCAAATCTAATAGGAGGATCTATAGATCAAGTTAATGCGACAATAGGGGTTTTAATTAGAAAGAAATTTCAATTAATCAACCTAGAGTCAGTTGCTCTTAGTCTTGAAAGAGATATTAACATAATTTAGGGATTTCTAAAGATCATGACACTAAGTGAATAAATTGTTTAATTCAGATTGATAGTGATAGATGAAATCTAGGTGGATTATTTCCTAGGTATTATTTCACTTCTTTGTTGTTAATCGATTATTTTCTTGATTTTTTCTTTGTCGTGTTCTTTAGTTAATTAATTTAGTTAATTTTAGTTTTAATCAATCACTCCAATTTATTAGTTAAATAATAGAAGTAGGTAATTACTAGTACTTTTAGTCTTCATGGGAACGATATTTGTGCTCATCGTAGCTATACTATTAATTGATAGGTGCACTTGCCTTCATCAAACTTTGAGTTAGTTTCGTGGACATCAAGGTTTTGGTACCATTGCCCGGATTGAAATATTAGGAAAACTTTATTTATATAAATTTAGCCATTTTTTATTTTAATTTTTTTATTTTTATTTAATTTTTACGTTCTAAATTTTTTGTTTACCTCTGGAAGGTTCTTCTAGTTTATGACTAGAGGAAACCCGTCGAATCCATTACTTTTGATAGTGAGATAAAAAAGACTGCGCACAAAAATCGTAGAGAGGTTAGAGAAACAAGGCAAAGTCAACAGAATATAGTAGACGATTAAGATGAAAGGGATATTACTGTGGAGATGGATGATAATCAAAATGATCAGCTACCTTCTGTAGGTCCTACCTCTCAGACTATGTATGATTATGCTAAGACCACTCTGATTGGGGCTGAATCGAGTATTGTGAGACCCACCATTAATGCAAACAATTTTGAGCTGAAGCCGAACATAATTCTTATGGTACAATAGTATGTTCAATTTGATGGTTTGCAAGATAAAGATCTGAATACTCATTTGGCTAACTTTCTAAAGATTTGTGACACTTTCAAGATCAATGGTATTATTGATGATGCCATACGCTTACAGTTGTTCCCATTCTTATTGAGGAACAAGACAAAACATTGGTTAAACTTATTTCCACGAGGTTCTATCACGACTTGGGATCAGATGACAGAGAAGTTTCTATTGAAGTACTTCCCGCCTGCTAAAATAGATAGGTTGAGGAACGACATCTCTTCTTTTTCTCAAATTGATTTGGAGACATATGATGCATGGGAGAGATTTATGGATCTTTTGAGAAGGCTTCCTCATCATGGATTACCTTTGTGGTTACAAAGTTTGAACTTTCTACAATGGTTTGAATCCCTTGACTAGGCAACTAATTGATGTAGTAGCTGGTGGAATACTGCATAATAAAACATCCGAAAGAGCTCAAGAGTTTATTGATGAGATAACGCTGAATAACTATCAGTGGCAAGTCATGAAAACGAAACTGATTAAAGTAGTTGGTGTTTTTAATATTGATGTAGTTTCTATGTTGGCAAATCAAGTTGAAGCTCTTGGTAAGAAAATTGATGGTTTGAAATTTTCTAAGCAGGTGAATCCGGTAGGGCAATATGATGCAAATGAAGAGGGGGTGATCAATCCAGAATGTTTACTTTCAGTCCTAGCATGGAGCATGAGCAAGTCAATTTTATGGGTAACAATTCTAGACCTCAAAATAACCCCTATATTAATAACTATAATGTAGGTTGGAGGAGCCATCCAAATTTCTCTTGGGGTGGTCAAGGAAATCAAAGGTCACAACCCCCGTCAGGTTTTTAGCAACCTTATCAGCAAGAGAAGAAATCGAACCTTGAGGAGATGTTGGCTAAATTTATTTTATTGTCAGAAACAATATTTCAAAACATTGAAACATCTCTGAAAAATTAACAAGCATTGATTCATGGACTTGAAAATCAAATTGGACAGCTTGCCAAACTTATTTCAGAAAGACCACAAGGGAGCTTACTTAGCAACACTAAAACTAACCTAAGGGAGAAAATCCACGCAATCACTATTTGAAACGTGGAAGGGCCAGTTGAGCCGAAAAAGAAGTCAAAGCTAGAAGCTGTTGTGAAAAGCGATGAAGTTAAGGATATTGTTGTAATGGGCATAGATTGGGATATTGAGGTACCTATGATATTAGGTTGATCCTTTTTAGCCATTGCTAGAACTGTTATTGATGTGGGTACTAGTGAACTTGTGCTTCGTGTAGGTGATGAAAATATTACTCTTCAAGTACGTGATTTTGTGAGAGTCCCTGGTAAGCGAGATGATACTAATTGTTTTGTTAATGTTAGTAATCATGTGGCTCAATGTTATTTGTAGGAAATCCCTCATGAAAACGTGTTGGAGTCGTATTTTATTCAAAGTCGTAGAACTCAAGGGACAAGAAAGAGCGAATGGTGCAACTCAACGAGCTAGATGAATGGCGAACGAATGTTGATGAAAAATTGAGAAAGCAAAAGGAAGTAACAAAGCAATGCCATGATGTGGATGTAAAGAGAATGAACTAATTCAAAGTTGGGGACAAAGTGCTCTTAGACTAATCGAATCCATGAATTTTTCCTTCAAAATTGAAGTCAAGATGGTCTAACCCATTTATAGTAAAAATGGTTTTTCCATGCAGTACAATTGAGGTAACACATTCTGAATTCATCACGTTCAAGGTAAACAGTTCTTTCCTCAAACCTTATTTAGGTGGTAAAATTAATATCGAGAGAGAGGAGCTTCGGCTCCAAGATCTGCCTTAATCATGAGCTTAAATAGGGAAGTCGAGCTTAGACTCTAAATAAGTACATATTGGGAGGCAACCCAAGTGTTTTTATTTTTATTTATTTGTCTTACTTTCATATTTTTTTAAATGAAAAAAATAAAAAAATTGAAAAAGAAAATTCAGTACATTTATTTTTATTACCTCAAAAAAAATTTGAAAAAATTTAAAAAAGGAAAAAATTGAAAAATAAAATAAAATAATTCAATTTTTTTTAAAAAAGTGTTCTACATGGCCTGGAAAACTCTAATTTCTTCAATTTTAATTTGACCCACACGGGCTCAGAGAGTTACATGGGCTGGAGACATGGCCGTGTGAGACACACGGACTGTCACACGGGCGTATGGTAGACCGTGTGGCTCACATGGGCTTTCACAAGGGCGTGGGAAAAGTGAAGGAGCATTGCACACGGCCGTGTGTCACACGGGCGTGTCCTAGGCCGTGTGGTTACTAGGCTTATTTTTACCTATTTTTATCACACATGGTCTGGGTGATTCTACACAGCCTGGCCACACAGCTGTGTGACACACATGACCTGGCCACATGGCCATGTGAACTGGCACATGACCATGTACCTTTTTTTTTTCCATTTTAAAGCTAGTTTTGTTTTTCTTCTTCTTTTGTTTCCTTCCTACCCTAACCAAAGTGATTTCATTTAGTTTTATATTTTATATTTTTTGTTTTTGTTTTTGCTTTTTATTTTTTTGTTTTTGTTTTTGTTTTATTTTATTATGCACTGTACTTTTATTGTTTTGTCGGTTTTTTTTTATATTTTGTTATCTCTTTATATTTTAATTAATTTTTGTCTATTTTCTTATTAGTTTGCTCAGAAACATGCATTTCATTTAGAATCGCCCATGGTTTCGGTTTTCAATATTCTGACGAATTCACCCAAATTCAAGGTAGTTTCAGTTCTCTTTCTCCTTATGATATTGTACTTATTCTGTGATTTTAATTGTCAATTACACCTTAAGTGTGGGGAGGATTTTATATGTTTATGCAATATAACCCCTAAATTATTGTTTGTGTTTAACTAATTTTCTCGAACCTAACATTGAAGTAATTTCTTTTAATTTGGAGTTTTTATTGATTCGGTTTTAGAATAATTTGTAGATTTTGTGCATTGTGTGATTTATACTTTAAGACACGAGAGTGTCAAGCATGGTAAGTTGTTTTTTTCCTCAGAAATATATATTTTAGGTTGTCTCCTTAAATTAAAATATTATCTTGAAATTTTAAATTTGCAAGTTTGACATCAAAACTATTTTTTTTGTGAGATTCTGAGCCTATAGAGCACATATTTCTCATGCTCATTTAATTTTTGGTTGTGAGTGTGTCAACTTGATATGTTATTCTAGAACTTGCTTCGATTATACATGTCGAGACCACATTATTGATTTGATATGCTGAGATGATAGAGGCACTTAGGATTTAACCCATTTAACCTTTAACCACCTTATTTGTTGTGTTAACCCCTAGTAAACCCCATTGATCCTAACATTTTTTTAACTCGTTAATGTTAACTCTTAACTCATTTCTATGTTGTAAATGTATTCCTTTTATTGACTCCCTTTTTTTCGAGATTTAATTTGGTTTGTTGCCTAACTATGTTTCACTTTTTTGAAATTGTTGAATTTTATTTCTTTTTTTATAATAAAAGAAATAAAAAAAATAATAAAAAAATTTGATTGAGATTGAATAATTAGTTTCATATTCTATTGAAAAGCTCGTTTCCGTTTTTTATTATTCTTGTTGATGTAAGTTCTTTTAATTCAACAACTGGTTATTTTCTAGTTCAGTAACTTATCAACTCGATATCGATTTTAACTGACTTTTTTGGACTTTTCCATACCTTTAGCCTAAGCCCCATTAAAATCGTTTAAAGACCTCTTGATTGCTGTGTCATCTCAGTTTCTAGTGGTGGAGATTTGATTTTGAAGCAAGCATATGGTAATGACATTTTTTTGTTTGACTATTGAGTGCATATTTCATGAACCTTAAACACTTTGAGTGCTTTGAGTGAATCTTTAGTGCTGATGCCAATTCCTGTTGATTTTGAATTTAAGATAATTATTTAGATAGGGGGAGACACCTACATTTTTGTGCTTTAAAAAATTTCGGCTTTGATTGCTTGAATCTTTAGTGTCCTTTTGGTTGAATTTCCAATGTATGATTGTTTGTGAAATATCTTGAAACATTATTGATGAAAATGACATATTGAGAAAAATTAATTTGAATCCTTGAGGACAAACAAACGTTTAAGTGTGGTGATATTTGATAAATGCCAAAAGTAACATGTTTTAGCGTCATTCTTAATGTGTTTTTGGATGATTATTCAATGTAAAATGGTGAATTTTATGCTCCTAATCCTTTAAATTCATGTTTTTATACTCAAGAGAGCATTTGAGAAATCGTGAATTGTGCTCAAAACACGCGAAAAATGTAATTTTTAGGTTTTTCGAGCATTTTAAAATCCATATATACAAAATATAAGAAGAGGGGAGTAAGTCGTCAGAGAATATTTAAGAAAACAACTCAGAAAACACATTTGAAGTCGACTCAGAAGCAGATTTCCATCAAGATTAAAGATATCCTTTTGATTTCTTTAATGTTTATTATCAGTTTAATTATTTCTTGTGGTTATACTATCTCTGAGATGTTTTTATTTGCAATTATGAACTAATTTTCTGAATACCTAGGGGAGATGAACCCTATGATGAATTCCATATTTTGATTTCTATTTTACGTAATAAATACTTGGATCTTATTTTCAATTTTGCGTGCTTAATTCTTGGTTTAATATTTCCGAATTATTAATCCATATTTGATGTGCTTAGATAGAGGAGGAAAAGTCATTGTTTAAGAGTAGGTCTAGCATAATTGAGTGGAGTTGTATGCAATCCTACAAATAGGACGACATAAATCTACCAGATTAGAGTCAAATCTAATAGGGGGATCCATAGATTGAGTTAATGAGACAATAGGGGTTTTAATTAGAAATAAAATTTTCAATTAATCAACCTAAAGTCAGTTACTCTTAATCTTGAATGAGATATTAGCATAATTTAGGGATTTCTATGAATCAAGATACTGAGTGAAGAAATTGTTAATTCAGATTGATAATGACAGATGAAATCTAGGTGGATCCTTTCTTGGGTATTGTTTGTCTTCTTGGTTGTTAATCGATTATTTTCCTAATTTCTTCTTTATCGTGTTCTTTAGTTAATTAATTTAGTTAATTTTTTTAATCAATCACTCCAATTTATCAGTTAAATAATGGAAAGACGGTAATTACTAGTACTTTTAGTCTTCGTGGGAATGATATCTATGCTCACTGTAGCTATACTATTAATTGATAGGTGACCTTGCCTTTGTTAAATTTTTAGTTGGTTTCAGGGACATCACATGTACTCTATTCTAGGATTAACACATGTTTTCTAGGTGTGAGTTCGTGTTCATGGTGGTGCGAACCCTCATCGTGCAAGCTCATGAAAAGATGCAAATACCTCACATGCGAACCCAAGTTGTGAACCATGCAGGCTATGGGTGCGGACCCAATCGGGTAGTTGGTTGGTAATGATGAGCACCATAACCATTTTTATATTACATAAAAAACATGATTGAATTGATATGACATTGTGACGAGGCTCTTCGTGTCATTACAATGTTGCCCCTGTTTTGGCTTTTGACTCCACCTTACTCGAGACTTTAATTTGTTGTGTCTTTAAAAGTAAATGGCCCATTTTTTGATCGAAATATGGCAGATTCATCAAACGTATCATCTATGCTAACAATTATTTTGTTGGATTTTGAACACCAAAACTTAAAGTCTTTTGTATCGATAGAGTATCGTAGAAAGATGTATTTAACGACCCTTGGACCGAGCTTTCCCTGGCTAACTTTAGCTTAAGTAGGACAACTGAAAATTCTAAGATTAGAATAATTGGGAGGATTACCTAACCATATCTCCTCTAGAACTTTACCATTTAATACTCGATGGAGAGATCAATTCATCAAATAACTTGCTAGGTTTATGGCTTCAGCCCAAAATTCCTTCCCTAAGCCTGCATTAGGAAGCATAGATCGAGCCTTTTCTAGTAAGGTTTTGTTCATTCTTTCTGCAACTCCATTTTGCTGCGGAGTTTTGACAATGGTTCAATGTGCTTCAATTCCTTCCCATTTGCAGAAATCGTTTAACTCTAACGAATAAAACTGAAGGTCATTATCCGTTCTCAACCACTTCACAGATTTTTTTATTTTTTTTCTAATAGTGTATTCCACAGTTTGAAGATTCTGAAGAGTTCACTTTTTTGTTTCAATAAATAAACCCAAAATTTTCTGAAGTGATCATCAATAAGAGTTAGGAAATATTTATTACCTCCTTTCAAGATGTTAAAAGATAAACCCTATAAATCGAAATGAATGTAATCAAGAGTCCTTTTTTTTGTGTACTGCTGAATCAAAACTGACTCGAGTTCTCTTCCCGAACATGCAATGCTCGTAGAAACCTAGCTTTCCATCTCCAGTGTCTTTGGGAAGACCTCTATTGCACAAGACTGTCATACCTTTCTCACTCATATGCTCAATTGCATGTGCCAAAGTTTGGTTGAATCGGAATCGGTGGAGAAAGAATCACATCGTGTTGTCGCGACATCAGGTTGGTTCTCATCACAACGTGGAGTGATTTTAGTTCTTCTTTGGTAATTGCAGTTGCACTAGTAACCGTTGATCCTTACAGAATGCATAGGCTGCCCTTTTCCTATCCTCTCATTACAACAACAGTTCCACGAGGTACTTTTAAGTCATTTGATTCAATGACTATCCTCCAACCGTGAGAATCCAAAATTCCCAATAAGATGAGATTTTTCTTTAAGTCAGGCAGATACTTGATGTCTGACAATTCTGAATTATTCTATCGTGCATCCTGATTTGTACGATTCCTATGTCGGTTATCTTACATGGAGAATTATTCCTTATCAACACAACTCCACCTTCAATTGAACTGTACATGGAGAACTAGTCCCTGTTGGGACACATGTGATAGGAGCACCCTGAATCTAGGATCTATTCGGAAGTAAGATTGGATCTTTTGCTCATCGACACCAATAAGAAATCATCACCTTTATCTTTGCCTACACTAGTATTCGTAACTTCGGCTTTCTATTATCTCACTTGTCGTTTTCAGTATCCCTCTTAATTTTATTTTGAATTTTTTAGTATTCTTCCTTAACGTGGCCCACATATTTGCAATAGCCATAATATTTGCCACGATTCCTGGATTTAGATCTTGCTGTCAACCTATTTCGATCTAGCTTTCTAGATTGTTGTTTGCCACTTGCAACTAGAATTGAGGCTTGCCCATCTGACATTTTGTTTAGGCCTAACTCTTTAGATTCCCCTTCACATCCTCAAATTAGAGATGATATCTCCCATAAATCAGAGTTTCCCTGAAATTTTTACAAGAAGAGGGCAAATAGCATAACAACAACATAGCTTGATCCTCGTCATTAATCTCTGCTTCAAGATTCTTTAAGTCATTAAGAAGGGTAACAAACTCACTAATATGAGCTCTAATAAACTCACATTCAGCCATTTTGAATGTGTAGGGACGTTGTTTTAATACTAACTTGTTGGCCAAGAATTTCGTCATGTACAAGGCTTCCAGTTTCTTCCATAACATATATGTTCTTTTCTACTACAAACCAAACTGTAACACATTATTTGTTAGACATAATTGAACTGTGGATAGAGATTTTTTATCTAACCTATTCCATTATGATTGTTCTATGTCTTCACATTTCCTCTCTGCAAAGATCCTCTCAAGATCACTCAGGATCAGAATTGCTGACATGCGAGCCACAGACTAAAATTTACGATGCAGTTGAACTTCTTGATATCAAACTTTGGTGCTGCCATCTCTGAATAGGTTGAATGTAGAAATATAACTAGCTCTGATACCAGCTTGTAGGAACTAAACCCTTGTTAAGCAACGAACAAGTAAATAAAATAAAATTGAAAAGGTTCAACACGTAAATTTTATGTGGAAAAACTCCTCAAATTAGGATAAAAACCCATGAGCAAAAGGAAATTTTACTATAACAAGAAGAGTATAAAAAATGGAAAGAATTAAAGGAAAACTTGAAGCCCCAAAAACAAAACACTTTGAAATAAAGAACAAAATTCTCTCAATCTAAATATTTCTATTATATGAAACCTAAAGTAATTAAGGGCTATTTATAGGTTAAAATTTGTAGTATATTTGACTAGAATAAATCTAGGTTAATTAGAGTTTAAGTGGGAAACTAGAAACAAAGTTTAACTGGGAGAAGAAAGCCAAAACACTTGAGTTTCACATCATGACGTGGCATCGCATTGTTGGGGCGAAAGAGGATCATGTCATTGGGACGAGGGCTTTCTTTTTGTCGTGACGTCGACTGCTTGTCGAGACGAAGAACACTTCCTCGTTGCGACCTCACACACTATTTGGTAAAAATGCGAGGCATAATTACACAAAACATTTTAATTTTAGGAATATTTTAAGTTTAAAATTATAATTATATATTTATTATTGGATCAAAAATGTTTTACTGTTGAACATATCAAATACAAATATTTCACATAGTTTTTTACCTAATAAAAAATTAAGTTTGTAAAGGCTATAATATAAATTTTATATTATACTTGCATCGACTTGTATTTGAACACCCTAACACAAGTGTTATAAAACTATTGAGCACTCTATAAATATTTTATAATAGTTATATTATAAATTCTATATTATTGTAATCGAAATATTATAAAAATGACTATAAAGTTGGTTGATACCCTAGAATATGTAGGGATGGTAAAAAAAATCTAAAATCGACATATTTTGATTTGAACCAATTCGAGATAGGGTTGGAGTTTTTTCTCTCTTGAGGTTAGGTTTGGGGTGAGTAAAATTTTTTAAATTTATCGAGTTGAGTTTAGAGAAAAACTTGTCACCTTAAGATAACTACAAAAATACCCTCAACATATATTGTATTAGGGTTTATAGAATAATGGTTAAGTTTCTCTTTTTAGGATCAGTTTAACATTGCTTCTCAAAAGTAATTTTGGGCTAAAAAATACTTTTGATTAAAAGCTCTTTTGGTTTTGACCAAAAAAGTGTTTTTGCAAAAGCATTTTTCTATCTCAAAAGAACTTTTGAAAAGCTCAAAAGCATCTTGCTTAGCAATGTTTTTATCTCAAAAGTAGTTTTTGTCTCAAAAGTGCTTCTTAGAAGCAATGCTAAACTTACTCTTAGTCTTCTTGCCACCTATGCTTCTTCCACCTTTTAAGTTCAATTTTTTCCCTCTAACATTTTAATTCTTTAATCATTTAACGTTTAATCATTTTAATCCTCTTCTTAACCTTATTTCCTCTCCCACCTTTAGTTTCCTTATCATCATTCAAAATTTTCAACTTTACTCTTCAATTTCTCTTATAATCTTCTTCTTAACCTTACTACAAATGGGTGTTCAATTTACTGTATTAAAATATTAATTCCATTTTTGAACATTTTTATCTCACGTTGGAAATTTTTTTATGAGAGTCTCGTATAAAAAAATTGAGGAAAAAAATCGTAGCTTGAGATATACAGGGTCAGGTCGAAACACAGTTGGGAATAACATTTATTTTTGGGGTCAAGTTTGAGGCAGTGTAACACCTCTAACCCGTATCCGTTGTCAGAATAGGGTTACGAGGTATTACCGAATCAAATTCAAATTCAAATAATCATCGATGTACACATGTTCAACCTACTAAACCAACCAAGTCTTAAATCAAAAAGGTAATATCAACTTATTACGAGTCATTTCATATCATACATTGAACATATTCGTAAACACAACTCATAATTAAAAATTATGTAGAATATTTCAAACACGACTTTCGGGCATACCTCATTTCGTCTACTCGACTAACAAATCAATTACAAACAATAATGACACAAATATGTATATAAAACTCACATTTAAAATTTTACCTATTTTACATGTAATCATTATATTTTAACATATGTACCTATATCAACCTTTATAAATACAAGCAATTATAATCATTGGGCGAATATGCCATAAGCATTTGTATAATTTCATAGTATATTCACTTATTATTATTCAGACACTCAAAACTACTTATCAAATTACATAAAAAATTTATTCATCAAATAAATAAAGTTTCTATTTATATGGCCAATTTCTCAAGCTTTAGCGAATACAATTAAGCTTAATACTTATGCTTTAATCAATGTCAAATTCATCAATACTCAAAAATTGCATGCATAACGTACCAAGGCCGATCCTATATATATATATGTATTTACTATGTAATATTTGTCCCTCAATGTATCAAAGGTCATTTATAAGACCAATTCCATAAACAAGGCTCATTATGCAAATTACCAATTTCAACTACTCTATATTCATCGTAAATCAATATACAACTTTCACATAGTAAATGATAATTCAAATTCAATCTCAATTACGAATATTAAGATATTTCCATCCATGATTTCAAACATAGCTTATAATTATATCGTATCATATCAATCAACTTTACTTGTCTATCACAACCAATATGCATAATTATCAAAATTAAAAATCTTCCAAAGCATAACATCACTTATATTTTATATAACATATTAAATTTAGCAACTCATTCTCATATATAATAAATCAAGTCAAAGCATTTTATATTAGTCTCAACCATTTACCAAAAATAGCCAAATCATCAACCATAATATTTAATCAAAGCATGAAACCATTCATGTCAAAATAAACAAGCCATTTTTGCATGGCTTATTATATATATATACACTTCATTCAAAATATATTCAAAAGGGTAGTATAGCCTATACATGCCATGGATTTTAAATTTAACTTTTATAGGTACCGATGAATAGACGATAGTATGATTGACTTTGCTGACGATCCCCGAGCCCGTAACTAGCTTCCAAAATCTATAAAACCGAAGGAAACTCACATACGCAATAAGCTATCATAGCTTAATAAGTCATAAGCAACTAAACAATTCAATGACGTTAATAATTCAATAAAAAACCGAATAATGTAATCATATTCATATATACACATTCGAGCTTGCAAAACTTAAATATCATATATGTAACTATGAACCAATTTCAGCTTGGCAGAATATACCTTTAAATAATAACATAGTTATTTTTCATCTTCAAATCATATACCCACTCTTTAGCGAATATACTCATTCATATATAAATGCATATAAAACATAATTATGACTTTACATATACTTACCACTTTGGCTGAATATAAGCTTTTCACACACCCACATACTTCCATTTGTATCAAATAATTTGTATCAAAATTGACATAACCAACTAACTTTGATAGCATATATTAATTAACTATTATGTACTTATACTAACATATATGTCGCATTTATCATTCATAGAATCGGTACAATTTGTGCTAAATAATTTATCGAGGCCATAATAAAGTTGCACAATTAGTGCTCTCTCTCATTTAACCTACTTGATCTCGGTTTCACACACTTAATGCCTGCTATTAACATTATTATTTTGTTTCGCACACTTAGTGCTCGTTATTCAACATCATTACTTAGTTTCGCACACTTAGTGCTCGTTATTCAACATCATTATTTAACTTCGCACACTTAGTGCCAATCATATAGCCGTAGCTATTCTATACTCGCACACTTAGTGCTAAAAATTGATAAATCACATCCACATCTATTTCTACTTCCCGAGCTTAAACACACTCGGCTACACACATATAAATATATATTTTCATATTTTCATTTCATCATATATATATCTAATATTTATTTAAAGATTATAACATCTATTTGCTTATAAACTTACCTCGGACAACGATAAATCGAAACGGAACGATTAATCGACGACTTTAGTTTTTCCTCGATCCAAGTTTGATTTCTTTAATTCTTGATCTAAACACATTCAAATTGAACTCATTCAAACATAATTTAATTCAATTTAGTCCAAAATCACATAAATGGGCAATTTACTATTTCACCCCTGATATTTAACATTTTTATAATTTAGTCCAAATTACACAAAACACAAAATATTCCAAATTAATTACACTATAGTTTGCCCGAATATTACCTAGACTCATATAGGTCCTTGCATGTCATTTATTTCAAATTTTAGTCCCTCAATTTAATATTTTCTTACAATTTAACTCAAAATAATGAAATTCATCAAAAATTAAAAAACAACCATTATAATCTTTCACATATCTTTAATATTTCATTATCAATCACTAAAACCACAAGCTATCCTCAATGGCAATTCACAAAATAATCATCAAATTCAAAAATTAAGACATGGGCTTTGTAGTACTCAAAGCAACGATCACAAAAACGTAGAAATTATCAAAAAATCAAGCTCAAAACATACCTAAATCAAACTCCCAAGTGTGCCGAACCTTAAAGCTCTCCAATGTTTTCTTTTTCTTTGAGTTTCGGCAATAACAAGGTGAATATGCATGTTTTTTTCTTTCTTTATGTTTTATTTAATTAACCATTTATTTACCATTTACCAATTTAACCTTTATAATATAATTTAAAATCATATAATACATGCTCACTACCGTCCACTCACCTTAAGAGTGGCCTAATTTAATTTTAAGGACTCTACATTATAAGAACAATAACAATTTAGCACTTACACAATAATTAACCACTTTTACATTTTACTCGATTAAGTCCTTTTTATTTAAATCAAGCATCCAAACGATAAAATTTTAAAACGAAAATTTAACACACACAAATTCACACAGTATAAATACCAAAAGAAATTTTAAAAGATTTTTCTGACTCAAATTCGTGGTCCCGAAACCACAGTCCGACTAGGGTCTAAACTGGACTGTTACAAGCAGGTGAAATTAAAATAAAGTCGAGGTTAGATGGGGATTAAGTTAAGCTTTCACCATATCAGGTTGGGGTTAGGGTGAGCAAAGAATTGCCCTACCTCATTGCAGTCCCTAATCATAAGCCAGCTGGAAACACAAAAATATATAATCTTTTTCAACATCTTTCGAGCTCTAATTCATGCAATTTCGTAGTAATTTTTATCAAAATTCATATTGTAATTAATTTGCACTTAAATTATTAAAATATTGAATTTTAATTATTTTTATAATAAAATTTCACAAATCTGATTTATTTTCGATAGTTTTGCACAAAAGGGAAAATTGACTCGGTAGACACCTCGAAAGGCTTGAACCGTTGGGGTAATTTGTGCATCAAGAGCAAGGCTAATTATTTTTCCAGTCAAAGACAGTCCAATAATTATTATTCTACATATTTTATATTTAATTTTTATTGAACATTAGTTGGGTTAAAAATTAATATAAAGTCTAAAGAAGAAAGTGGCCCAATTATGCTAAATAAAAGAGGACTGATTCGACAAGAATGGGGCAGCCCAACCATCCATATAACTGACCCAATCAGCTGATTTTAGCTGATTTTCACACTTGCAAAACAACCTTTGAGCTTCTCCTAAATGTCATTCAAACCCCCTCCATTTTTCGTGCCTTTTACTTTTTACCCCAAGCTAAAAATAATAAGTTTGAATCATTCAAACTTGCTCAAATGCATGGCCAGCCAAGGGAGAGGGACTGCATAATAATTCTTTGCTATTTTTAGCAGCCATTACCACTTATAAATACTCCTCTTCCCTTCTTCATTTCACACAACTCATTTCACATGCATCTCTTCATTTCTCTATTCCATTTCCTTCATTTTTTTCTTATTTCCTTTGTCCTCTTCCCTTGCTGATTTCCACTCTTGGAAAAGGGATTACAACTATCTTGGAGTAGAAACATTCAAGTATTTATGAAGGCTTTAAACCGACAGAATGAACGGAGAAGAAGAGGAGCGCCTAGTCTAGCTTCAGAGAAACACCGGGATCTGTTTCCTAGTTCCCTTCTCTTTTCTTTTTCTCATTTATGTTAAGATTATGAACATGAATATTTGTTGTGTTGTTGTTCTTGATTTAATTAAAATGACTTAAATTTAATTTGTGTTAGATTGATTGCATTCTGTTTTCTTAGATTATTGAAATCATGTTTGTGTTGTTATAGGCCTTAGTAAGTTGTTCAATTAAATAAAATCACGCTTATGTTATACTTGCATTATAATTGTAAGGTAACTAATGAGTTAATTATTAATCATAATGAAATTTTAATTAATTGACATAATATTTAATTGATGCATGTTTAATCTTCTAACGTAGTTGAAGGTTAAATTAGCGACGATATTAAAGCAGTACATTAGCCTTGCATAACTTACAAAATTATTGTGATTAAATTGTTTCTATATAGGACTATGTTGTTACTTCACTTAATCTTATACTTGCTTATGAAATTTATTAATTGTTTGAATTGATATTGAAATATGTTCAAGAGATTAATTGGTTTAGTAAGTTTGTATGTGCATTAGTTAGCAAAATACCAAGTTGCTGTGAAATTATTCGTAACAACATGAACATGAGTTTAGTAATTTGAAGTTAAAAGAATGTAATTGATCTAACACATCTATGTCATCTTGATTTAAACCCATCTTTTAGTTTTTAGATCACTTCCTCAAATCAAGTATTATTTTCACCACCAACTTGTTTTATTTTACATTTCATAAATATTTTCTTGCACAGTCCCTATCGGTATGTAACTCGACATTTACTTGTCACTTTATTACTTTGTCATCCAAACACATTTGGGTGTAATTTCTTGTAATTACAAAATGGTGGCATGTTTAGCACCTCAATAACAATTTCCAATTCTTTAGCGAGGGTGAAAATTGGATTAATCAAGCAGGTAATTGCACCCAAATCCAATTGTAATAAGTCATTTTTATAGAAATTATAAAAATTATATTATAACCATTAACACATATGAGTGCTTGAGATGGTTATGGTAAAAAATTCTTATATTATAAATCCTAAAAAATATATTATAAACATAATTTGTGTATTTTATAAAGTCATAACAAAATTTATATTATTTA
The DNA here is from genome assembly GCF_025698545.1 of Gossypium raimondii. Classification (NCBI taxonomy): domain Eukaryota; kingdom Viridiplantae; phylum Streptophyta; class Magnoliopsida; order Malvales; family Malvaceae; genus Gossypium; species Gossypium raimondii. The sequence goes on along the minus strand of NC_068572.1, from coordinate 11,140,927 downwards.
AGTACTAAAAAATTCTAAAGTTATGGCAAAAACTTTATTATAAAAATAATTTACATGTTATAAAAGTGTTATAATATATATTTATAAAATTTATTTTCAAAAAGTCTGGACATAACTTATTTATGTGTTCATGTTATATATTATAAAGATAATATGCTTATTCATAAAAAATGTTATAGTTTTTTATCATAACTTATTTATAATAAAGTTAGGTAAAATTTTTATTATTTATAAGAAGTGCTATGAAAGTTATTAGGCAATTTATAAAACCTTTTATAAGCGTTATATATATTATAAATTTAAATTATTTTTGACTTAATTTATGTATTATAAAAGAGACATAATTTAGTATAAGTCGTTCTTCAAATTAAATTTATAAAAGTTTTTATAATTAAAGCTACAAACTAGTTGGATTGTGAACACAAATATTATAAGTTTTATGCTAGTTATACAAATACAAAAGGTTTTCTTCTACCATATCATGGGGTATAGTACCATTTGAGAGAATTGTGCTAGACACAAGCATTATAGACAACTTGCAAACTTTTGAATTTGAGCCATTAGCTTCAAAATGTCTTTGAGAAGACATTTGTTGCTCTAAAATTTTTTCCTATATTAATATCATCTTATTATAGCATAAAAAAGTAAGGTTGGATCATACTAGCATATTGCATATTTCATAACTTTAATCATAGGTGTAATTGAGATTATTCATACTTTCAAAAGTATATGGAAGAAGGAGATATTGATCATTTTAATGATGGATATTCAAATTCAGATGATGATGAACTTGGTCAATTACCAATAGATGATGGTAAAGAGTATATGTTAAATATTTGTTAGCTTGATAACTCAATTGAAATAGCCAAGATGAAGGGATGAATTGGCCTTCTAAAAATTTAGTGGAAGCAAAGAAAGAATATGGAACAATGAATATAATGGTTTAGAGTGGTTCGACCCCAATTGCCTACTCCACTACCTTAGCTTTTCATGTCACACCCTATCTAAATTTAGTTATCGTTAATTCTTGAACAAGTGAGAGTTCTAGCCTAGTGGTTAAGAGTAAGCTAAGTTTCCCTTGTGACCCAAGTTTAATTCCCCCATATTTTTCTCCCATATTTTGCTCTACTTTCCCTTCTTACTCCTTTTTCCACTCCACATGTTCCTCCTTCTTTTCTTTACTTCCCCTTGTTTCACTCCTTACCTTTTTCTCTTCCCCTTTGACTCCCTTGCCGTCCCATGTACCTAGACAAATAAAACATTTTTGTTTTTCTTCATTTTTAGCTCTCTCCTCTCATCTTTTTCTCCTCACTTACTTTGGCCACCACTTTTTCATTTTTAGTCACCATATCACCACCTTTGGCCATCATAACTACACCAAACCGCCACCATTGCACCACCGTCCCTCCACTCTTCCCCTCTCCTTGTTATTGTCGCTCCATCGTCGAACCTCCATCACCACCATCGTCACCCACCAATTTTCTTCTTTCTTTATCCTCTCTCTATGTATTTGGTCAAAACCAAATTTTAGCATCTCTTCTCCTTTCTTTTTCTTAAATTATTAAATAAATTACATACTCACTTTGTTACTTATTTTGATTTTCCTTAGCCACCTCTCCTCCATCTAACCAAATTATCCAGTGAATCATTAATCCTTCTGATCTAGTTTGATTTAGTGTAAGTAACGATTTATTCATCAACTCTCAATTCTTTCTTTTCTTTTCGTGAATCGGAAATATAATTTGATATATGAATATTATGTTCTTGAAGGATCAAATCTGAATCATTTAGATTTTCTCTAAGGAAAGTGAAACATTTGGAACTCCTTTTGAAAAAGGTATTTGGGTAAGTTTCTTATTCGATTCCATAAGAGACTATTTTTGGTTTATGGTCGGATCTAACAAGTGTATATTTGGTGATGTACTATTATCATTTGATCAGATCAAGCGAGATCTGATTAAATCTACATCGTTGAAAGTAGAGGAGTAGTTTTGGTGTTAAGAGATCATTATTCCAGGTGTGGGTTTAATCAAATGAAAATATGTATGAATTATTTATTAAACATTATTTAATTATGATTAATATTTATTATCTGCTCCGAAACGTGGTTATTCGAATTCACTAAATATTCATGGTGATTGATAAATCCTTTAATATGATCGTTTCCAAGTAAGTGACTTTGATATATTAAATTTTTGATGTCATAAATATGTATGTATGATGTATTATGATTTGATAATATTCGTGTAATATGTGTTATTGAAGCATGTTGCAAATCTATTATTGAGATTGATCTCATGATAAACCATGCACACCATCATTGAAATTATAGTCATGATAAAGCATTTTTTTATATTGATAATTCTGAAAGCGTCTTTAAATGCACTCACTATACTGTTTTATTTTCTGTTGTATGATAATTCATTCCTTTATTTCTGACACCAAATGCATGTTAAAATCATGCCCATTGATTCTACCTCTGACTATATGTTTTGATCATGCTTAATGTATTGTTCTGATATTGATTAAAACATGTCATATTGCATTGGGTTAGAACGTTTACTTAAGGAGGAAGATCTAGCAGCTTGTCTGCAATTCTGCCAGTTTATCTGCAATTCTAGTGGCTTGTCCACAAATTTAACATTTACATGATCATGCATGACACAAATTGTGAATTTTGTATTGTTTATAGTGTTCTGTATATTTTTCTGGCTTGAGTTTTATATTTACTGTTATTATTGTATATTTGAAATAAAACTCACACTGAGGTTAGGAGTTATATGCGACTGTCAGAGCAGTTCTCGAATGATTTTTATTTTATATGCTTTAAACTTTATTATATGATTATTTTTGGGACTGTAATAATTTTCTTATGGGCTGTGACTAGAGGTGCTCATGGGTCGGGTCGGCCTGGGTTCAAGCCAGGCCCAACCAAAAATTAAGCGTGTTTGTTAGGCCTGGGCTCAGCCCAGATGAAAATGGTAAAACCTGGGCCTGGCTTGGCCCAACCGTATTATTTTTTATATTATTTTTATATAATTTTTAAATATATATAATACATTAAAAATAATAAAAACATTAAAATAAATATTTCCCAATAAATTGAAAATAAATTTTAAAAATATGTATACTTAAATAACACTAAGATAGATGCAAGTTAATAAGCAAATGCCTCTAAAATAATAACAAAATTAACAACAAAATAAATGTTGTACAATATCCAATCAATAATAACAAAATAGTAGTAATATAATAGTGAAATGGTAGCGAAAACAATAAGAAACTAGAATTAAAACAACAAAAAAATTATAGATTTTTTCTGTTCTTTTGTGAATTTGGATCGGGTCGGGCCTGGGTAAAAAATTCCTTACCCGAGGGCTAGCCCATTTCTTAAATGGGCCTTATTTTTGTACCCAATCCCATTTTTTGGGCCTATATTTTTGTGACATGGCAGTGTGTCCTCTGTAGGTTTTAAAGAATGCATTTCGAAAGTTACACGACCTAACAGCCAGCCTGGCACACGAGTGTGTGGCTTGGCTGTGTGACCTAAGTCAGAGAGTTACATGGGCACGGACCCGGGCTGGGACACGGCTGTGTGTCCTTATTTTGATTTTCCACATGGCCTGAGACACGGGTTTGTGTCTCAGTCACGTGAGTCACACTGCCGCATGACACCTATGGTGTGAAATTTTCTATATTTTTCCTCAAGTTTCCATATGTTTCTGATTTAGTCCAGAATAATTTTTAAAGTGTTTCTAAGGCCTCGAGGGTTCAAATAAGGGATTATATGCATGTATTTGAATGGACTATGATAAAATTTATGAAATGCATAGAAATGAATGATTATAAGTTATGTTTTTACAGTAATGCTCTGTAACCCTATTCCGACAATAGATATGGGTTAGGGGTGTTACATCATTACCATAAGCTTGCTTGAAATTCAAATCTCCACCACTATAAAAATGATATGACAGAACAATTAAGAGGTCTTTAAGAGGTTGTAATCGGGCTTAGGTTAAGGGTAAGGAAAAAGGCCAGAAAAGTTTGTTATAATCGATATTGAGTTGACAAATTACCAAACTAGAAAAAAAAATCAAATGCTGAGTTAAAAGAAAGTGCATCAATTGAAACTATTCAAGAAAAAAAGTGAGCTTCTCAACAAAATATGAAATTAACTGTTCAAGCTCAATCAATTAAAAATTAATATTTTTTTAAAATTTTTCGATTTTTTAAAACTAGAACAATAAAAAATTCAGTAATTCAAACATAGGAGCATAGTTAGGCAACTAACCAATTCAAATCTCGATAAAAAAAAGGAGTCAATAAAACGGGAAAGAGTTACAACGAAAAAATGGGTAATGGGTTAACATTAACGGGTTAATCAAGAAGAAAATGTTATAGGCTCAATGGGGTTCACTAAGAGTTAATTCAATAGGTAAGTTTTTTACAGGTTAAATGGGTTAAAACCTAAGTGCCTCTATCATCTCAGTATATCAAATCAATGGTTTGGTTTCGACATGCATAATCGAAGCAAGTTCTAGAATAAAAAATCAAGTTGACACACACATAGCCAATAATAAAATGAGCATGAAAAATGTATGCTCTATAGGCTCAAAATCTAACAAAAAATCATGGTTTTGATATCAAACCTGCAAATTTAAAATTTCAAGATAATACCTCAATTTAGGGAAACAACCTAAAAATATTTATTTCTTAAAAACAACTTATCATGCTTGAATCTCTCATGTTTTAAAGTTTAAATCAACCGATGCATAAATATCTACAAATAAATCCAAAGCAACATCAATAAGAATCCCAAATCAAAACAATTTACTCAAATGAAGTATGAGAAAAGTACTTAAACACAACAAATAATCCAGGGATTTTCAAAGAATTATATAAATAACCTCCCCACACTTAAGATGTACATTGTCCTCAATGTAAAGAAAGATATAAGCATAAAATAAGCAAAATATCATAGCAGAGGGAGAAAACTGAAACTGGCCTTAAAAAGGATGAAATCGCTAGAATAGTGAAAACAAAAATTGTAGGCAAATGAAAATGTAGTGTATGGTTCCGAGAAAACTAATAAGAAAATAAATACAAATAATGAAGAAGATTAAGAGGTTACAAACTCAATTAGAAACAACCACAAAAAAAAACATAGTTCAAAAGAAAAGAAATGAAAGAAGTCTAAGAAATAAAAATAAAATAACTAAATAAAAAGAAAAATGAAAATAAAAGAAATAAATAAGATCAGTGATCTTCATCGTGAGAGGCATCAGGATCGTGAGGCACCAGTGCTGTAGAAGAAATGTGGAGATGCTGACAAATCTGCTGCAAAGTGGTATTAATATTGTCGAACCACTCAAAATAGTGCTGCTCGAAATGAGTGAACCCCTCGGAGAGGTCCGCTCTAGACAGTGAGTCAGAGGTGGATGATGAGGTGGATCCTCGTGGTGGAAAGAGGCATCATCAGTGAATTCCTCATGCTCATCCTGAGGGTCAGAATGAGATAATCGGTATCGAGAAGGATCCACTCCACGCAGTCGCTCGATCATCCTCATATAACTCATACTCGATAATCCCTATGGGGTTAACTATCCAACTACTGTAAAGGAAAAGGACTGCTCTAGAGTGTCGAGGAGGTTGAAATGTCGTCTGAAGCGAGTCACGTAAGGGCCTAAACAGATAGGACCCTTCCTACGACATTCTGTCTGATGGCAACAAGCAAGGGAAATAAAGTAGGCAAGATCGAAGGTGAGCCCAGACACCATGCTCCACAAAAAATAAGTGTCGAATGCATAGACGACCCCGGTGCTCTCCCTCAGAGTGGTCAACGTATGGGCCAATATGGCATGGATATAGCACAAGGCCAGAGGAAGTGAAGTCGCCTTCGATTGACTCGGGTCTTAGGGTGTCATACTAGTCGTAATCTCTGTCCAGCATAGAGATAGTAAATAATGGATGTACCAGTATAAGGTGAGGAACCCCTTGACACTCATGAACTCCTCAGTATAGAGTCTTAGGGCAACTCTGAAGTCTGGGACGCTTAGATGATGCATTGTACTGTCGATTCGGAAAGGAATAGTGCGTGGCTAATCATGGCTCAACATCATGTATTGCGAAAGGAATGTAGGACAGAACTCGAGGGTAAGCTCCGAGTAGGAGGGGTCGACGATGGAAAAGAACCAGTCTGAAAGATCTATAGCAATCAGTGTGCGGACTTGATTAGCTAAATGAATCTGCTCCAAGGTTGTCCAATTAGTATATCGGCCTAATCCCAGTGGCTGCTGTTGGGGATGCTGATAGAGGTTCTCTTGAAGACCTTGTGAAAATCTTAGGCATGGATGGTAGGCATTAGCAGAAGGGCCCGAGGAAGAGGTCGCGCCTGAAGTATTTCGCTTTTTTGAAATGGGGACGACGACCTTGGATTTCCCTCTAGTGATCATCATGAAGAATTTGTAATAAACTAAAATAACCACATATCAGCATCAAATGAAACAAATGGACGAATCAACATAGTATTGGCAATCCAATAGCCCATGCAATAAAAATCGAAGTCAACATCAATAAATCGAGAATAAATAAATTGACAACGAACATAATATAAACAATAATCAGAAAGAAAACTAAAAGAAACAAAAGCGAGTAAAAGTAAAAAGAACCAATAATGAACAAGATTAAAAATAATAATATACGAATGATCAATAACAATAATAATAGTGCAAAGAATAATAAACTAAAAATAAAAATAAACATAGCAATAAAATAATGGGAAACCCAAATTCAACAACAGGTAAAAGCTATTCAGAATAATGGTAATAAAGATAATAGAAATAAAAAAGTAACAATAATAATAATCCTAAAAATAAATAAAATAAAGTAAAACTAAGAATAAGAATAAAATTAATTAATTAAAGAAATGAAGGGAAGGGAATAGGCAAACGGTGAGGGTTGGTGGTGTAGGGGCGGTGTATACTGCAAGATAGACAGCAACAGTGAAAGGTCGGCGATGGGGACATACAGGAAAAAGGGAAGAGGAAAAGGTTGAAGGTGGGGGGTTCGGTTAGGGGTGGCTGGGAAGGGAAAAAGGTGTTCGGTGGAGAGGGAAAAGAATAGGGAAAAAGAAAAGGAAAGGCTGTACACGGAGAGGAGAAAATGTAACACCCTTATCTCGTATACGTCACTGGAATAGGGTTACGGAGCATTACCATACGTTTGGGGAAAAAGAAAAGGAAAGTCTGCACACTGAAGGGAGCAAATGTAACACCCTTATCTCGTATCCGTCGCGGGAGTAGGGTTACAGAGCATTACCATATAAATGTAACATTAAAACTTTCATTTCTTACATTATTGTAAACATAATCTAATATGTTCAACCACATACATAACATCCCTTAATCGAGCCCTCGAGGCCCTAAAAATACCATAAGAACAATATAGGATCAAATTGGAAACAATCGGAAAGTATAAGAAAAAGTTAGAAAAATTGAACTACAGGGGTCACACAGCTGAGACACACGCCCGTGTCTCAGGCCGTGTAACAATTGAAATAGGGACACACGGTCGTGTCCCAGCCCCTGTCCTCACCCGTGTAACTCTCTAATTTGAGTCACATGGCCAAGCCACACGCCCGTGTGCAAGGCCATGCAACTCTTGATATAGCCACACACGCTTGCGTGCCACACCGTGTGCTAGGCCGTGTAACAACCTGACTTGCATGCTTTAGAACTTACAGAGGACACACGAATATGTCGCTTGGCCGTGTGTCACACATGACTGAGTGACACACCCATGTCTCAGGCCATGTGGACATGAATTTTCCCAAAACCAAGTCATTTCCAATACCAAACTATGCAACCACCTAAAGGTCTTTAGTACACCATATCAAGGCATTAAAACATGACCTAAAACCTACATAAAATGACTTAATCAGTAGTCCAAAATCATTCAACCAGTATGCCATACAAGGCATCTCAATATTAATTACCAAAAACTTACCAAATCATGCAAACTTTACCAAATACATTCATCAACTACAAATTCCAAAAACCTAATAAACATATAACCTAAAGTAGCTCCATGACTCAAACAATCAAATCATTCCAATAAACCATTCTCATTCATTATCAAAAGTGACAAAAAGTACCTTCTAAGGCAAACATCATAACCTATTATGCATATATGGGATCAAAACACAAACACATTAAGTTATTATATACATATTCATTAAAAACCATTTTATAACATCCTAAATATGTTTCAACCCCAAATTCAACTACATAAGTTTATACATGCCACTATTCTAGGAGATACAAAAACTACCAAAGTCGATAGATAGTGTGAGCTAAAGATTTGATCTATCCAAAGTGACACTTTCAAAATCACTTTGTTGCCGACTTAAAATTCAATGTCTTTTCTTTTAAAATCCATGTAAGACTTCTGTCGATCTGAAGCCGCTTTCAGACTGTCATGTATCACTTTAACTTTTTCTTCAGTTTCTCGTATCAAACCAACACCGAAAAGCTTTTTCCCATTGAGCTCAGTCAAGTATAACAGAGTTCAACACTTTTAACCATACAAAGCTTCGTACGGTGCCATCTTAATGCTTGATTGATAACTGTTATCGTATGCAAATTAAACTAACGGTAGAAATCTCTCCTAATTACCTTCCAACTCCAAAACACAGCATCATAACATATCTTCAAGTATCTGAATCACTCGTTCAGATTGACCATCTGTCTGGGGATGAAATGCTATACTAAAATGCACTCGAGTACCTAGAGCTTTGTGTAACTTGCTCTAGAATCAACATAAATTGTGGATCTCTATAAAAAATAATAAAAAATGGCACATCGTGCAACCGAACTATATCAACAACATACAACTCTACCAATCTCTTGAGTGAAAAATTCGTACGCACTAAAATAAAATGTGCAGATTTTGTAAAATGATCAACAATGACCCACACAACATCTCTCTTTCTTAGTGATGGAGGCAATCTCAATTCAAAATCCATAGTGATACGTTCCCATTTCGACTCTGGAATCATCACTGGTTGTAACAAACCAGAAGGTACCGAATGTTTGGCTTTAACTTTCTGACAAACCAAACATTTCAATATGAACTTAGAGATATCTCATTCCATACTTGGCCACCAGTACATCTGTTTCAGATCGCCGTACATTTTATTGCTACCAGGATGAATCGACAAGCTATTACTGTGAGCTTCCTGTAAATTTTCTGAATGAGATCAGACTTTCTCGAAACACAAATTCTGCCTTTGAAGTACAAATCGTCATCTGAACCCACATGAAAATCTAAATCAGATGTCATCTCAACCTGTTTCCATTTAGCTAACAAAACATCATCACATTTCTGAGCTTCGTAAATCTGTTACAGAAATGTCGGTATAGCTTTTAATTCAGCTCAAATCAAACGATCATCACTCAATGTTAGTCGTGTGTTCAAAGCTTGCAAAGTACATAAAGATTTTCTACTCAATGCATCAGCAACACCATTAGTCTTTCCCGGATGATAATCAATGATCAAGTCATAATCTTTCAATAACTCGAGCCATCTGCGCTGTTTCATATTCAAATCTTTTTACGACATTCAATACTTTAGGCTATTATGATCCGTAAAGATATGACATTTTTCTCCGTACAAATGGTGTTGTCAAATCTTCAAAGAAAACACAATAGCTGCAAGCTCTAAATCATGAGTTGGATAATTTTTTTCATGTGGTTTCAACTGCCTAGAGGCCTATGCTATCACTTTGCCTTCTTGCATCAAAACACAGCCTAAACCATTCAATAAAGCATCACTGTAAATTAAAAATTCTTTACCAGACTCTGGCTAAACCAACACAGGTGCCTCAGTTAACAAAGTTTTCAACTGATTAAAACTTTGTTGAAATTTTTTTGACCATTCAAATTTTACATCTTTTTGCAACAGTTTCGTCAACGGTACAGCAATCATCGAGAATCCCTTGACGAATCTTCTATAGTATCCGGCTAAATCCATAAAATTTTTGACTTCAAATAAATTTCTCAGAGGCTTCCAATCTACCATAGTTGAAATTTTGCTCGAATCAACTCTAATGCCACCTACTAATACCACATGTCCCAAAAATTTCAACTTTTTTGAGCCAGAACTCACATTTGCTGAACTTAGCGAATAGTTGTTTTTCACCTAAGGTTCGCAAAACAATTCTCAAATGCTGGGCATGCCCTATCTCATCTCGTGAATATATTAGAATGTCATCAATGAACACGACAACAAATCAGTGTAAATACGATGTAAATATTCTATTCATCAAATCCATAAATATAGCAGGTGCATTAGTCAAACCAAATGACATCACAAGAAACTCATAATATCCATACCTGGTTCTGAACGTGATTTTCAGCACATCTAAGTCTTTAACTCGTAACTGATAATAACCAAAATGAAGATCGATATTTGAGAACACTGTTGCACCTTTCAACTGGTCAAACAGATCATCAATATGTGGCAATAGATACTTGTTCTTGATCGAGACTTTGTTTAGCTATCGATAATCTATACATAGTCGCATGGGTTCGTCTTTTTTCTTAACAAATAACACAGGAGCACCCCAAGGAGAAAAGTTGGGTCGAGCAAAGCCTCTATTTGTAACCTCTTGCAACTGAGTTTTCAACTCTTTCAATTCTGTAAGTCTCATTCTATATGGGGCTATCGATATCAGAGATGTGCTCAGTATTAATTCAATAGCAAACTTAACCTCTCTGATCGGTGGTAACCCTGGTAACTCTTCTGGAAATACATCTATATACTCACATACCACTGGAATAGATTCTAGCTTTAATTCTGAACCCTAGAACCAACTGTATAAGCGATATATGCTTCACAGCTCTTTTTAACATATTTCTGTGCCAACATAGCTGAGATTATATTAGATGTACCATCTAATCTATTTGACTCAATTCGAATCTGTTTACCATCCTGACATTTTATCACAATATGTTTTCTTCTATAATTCACAGTAACATCATGCTGAGTCCGCTGGTCCATACCCAGAATCACATCAAACTCATCCAAGGGAAACAACATCAAACTAGCGGGGAAATTGGAACCCTTAATTTTCAGTGGACATGATCTACATAACTGGTTAACTAGAACATACTGACCCAGGGGATTTGTAACTTTGACAGTATATTCAGTGAATTCAATAGGTATTTTCTTTTTGTCAACTAATGTAGTGCATATATACAAATGAGTTGATCTAGGATCAATCAATGCATATACATTAATATCAACGACAGAAAAAGTACTCGCAATAACATCTAGAGCAGTAGTTCCTCTTCAGCTCGGATTGTATAGGCCCTAGCTGGTGTTCTTGCTTCAGACTATTCGTTCATCTCGCTAATCTTTCCTCGATCAAGAGTAGCATTTATAATGTTTCCAGGTCATCTAGCCCTCTGAGAAGTTGCTTCAGGCATATTTTATTGATTTCTGAAATAATTTTGCTTCTTCGGACAATTACGAAGAAAATGGTCAGTTGACCTACAACAGAAACAAGCTTTCGCTTTTGATCGACACTCACCAAAATGTCTTTTATTGCATTCATCACACACAAGAATGATTCTCTCAACATTTCTTACACTTCCAACACTAGTCGTTAGAGAATTAACTGACTGGAAATTGATTTGTCTCGATTTCTCTCTACCAACAAACTTTGAAGGAGCAAGTAATCGACTTGTGTCATTTCCAAATTTCTTTAATGGAGATGTTTGAGTAGGCTTGAATGACCCTTTTTTTGTTATAGTCTTGAAATTTTGAATCTGACTATCATTTGCTTTTACAAATTTCCTCAACTTTCTAAGCCCGCTCTGAAAGTTCTACAAATTCCTGTACCTTTAATGCTACTACAGCCATACGGATATTATCATTTAACCCATCTTCAAATCTAATATACATTTTATCCTCATTTGATACGATGTTACAAGCATACTTACTTAATTGTACAAATCCACGTTCATACTCAGCTACAGTCTGGTTTCCTTATTTTAACTCGAGAAACTCTTTTTTTCTGATCAGTGAGCAATCAGCTAACATACTTTTTCTTGAATTCATTCTAAAAGACGTTCCAATTAACATGATCCTTCGATCTCATCGTGCTCAAAGTATCCCACCATAAATAGGCCTCATATTTTAGTAAGGATACCGCACACCTCAAACAATCTTCAGGGGTGCACAAAAAATCCACAAAAACACTCTTTATATTTGTTAGCCAATACTCAGCTTTTGAAGGATCATCATCTACTGTACTTCTAAATTCTTTCGTTCCACATTTCTAAATTTTATCTATTGATACTCAGGTAACAATCACAAGTACAGGGTTTGAAGCATTCAGAGGTGCTGGAGGTGGCACAACAGGGGGTGGAGGTGGCAGAGTTGCAAGATTTGCTTGCTTGAACTCGTTGAACCATTGGTTCATCATTCCTAGAAATACATTTTTCATCTCATCGCCAACGGATTGTGGAATAGATGCACTATTACTTGCTTCGGAATTCAAAGCTTGAACATTACTTTCAGCTTTATTAACTATAGCTCGGTTCGATTCAGCTGACATTTTGAATATATAAGAATAGACAATGTTAGAACTGATTAAAAGCATCACACTGTCACAAGGTATAAGTGGCATGCATATACTAAAATTTACTCCACTACGTTAGTTCTAGAATCAACTAAACCGTAGCTCCAATACCACTAAATGTAATACCCCTATCCCGTATCGATCGTCAGAGTAGGGTTACGGAGTATTACCGTACAAACGCATCATTAAAACTTTCATCTCTTACATTATTCTAAACGTAATCTAATACGTTCAATCGCATACATAACATCCCTTGATCGAGCCCTTGCGGCCTTAAAAACACCTTAAGAACAATACGAGATCAAATTGGAAACAATCAGAAAGTATCAGAAAAAGTTAGAAAAATTAGACTGCAGGAGTCACACGGCCGTTTGATTCATATGGCCGAGACACACCCCCATGTCTCAGGCCATGTAACAATAAAAATAGGTACACACAATTGTGTCCTAGCCCGTGTCCTCACCTGTGTAACTCTCTGAGCTGGGTCACACGGCCAAGCTACATGCCTGTGTGCCAGGTCGTGTGCTAGGCTATGTAACAACCTGACTTGAATGCTTTGAAACCTACAGGGAACATATGGTCGTGTTGCGTGGCCGTGTGAACATGAATTTGCCCAAAAACAAACCATTTCCAACACCAAACCATGCAGCCACCTAAAGGTCTTTAGTACACCATATCAAGGCATTAAAAAATGACCCAAAACCTACATAAAATGACCCAATCAATAGTCCAAAATTATTCAACCAATATGCCATACAAGGCACCTCAATATCAATTACCAAAAACTTACCAAATCATGCAAACTTTATCAAATACATTCATCAACTACAAATTCCAAAAACTTAATAAACATATAGCCCAAAGTAGCTCCATGACTCAAACCATCAAATGATTCCAATAAAAAATTCTCATTCATTATCAAAAGTGACCAAAAGTACCTTCTAAGGCAAACATCATAACCTATTATGCATATATGGGATCAAAACACAAACACATTTAGTTATTATATACACATTCATCAAATACCATTTTATAACATCCTTAATTCGTTTCAACCCCAAATTCAACTACTTAAGTTTACACATAAGGCTACCCTAGGAGATACAAAAAACTACCAAAGTTGGTTGATAGTGTAAGCTGAAGACTTGATCCGTCCAAAGTGTCAATAGTAATGATCTACAAAACAATCCACAAAAATGAATAATCTTATAGAGCTTAGTAAGAATGTAACATATATTTTAATCTGTTAATAAATTGAATACAGTTCATATATTATTCAATTCAGAATTACTGAACTCTAAACAGAGTAAAAAAGAACATCTAGGGGTACCGAATAACAAACAGTGGTACGTATGTGCAATTCAGGGGTACCGAAGTACAGATAGGGGCACGTATGTGCAATTCATCATTATTCTTCTAATAACATAATAATTAAAGCATTATAATACAAGTACACAAATAGAAAATTCATTATGCATTAAAAACACTACAAACTTACCTCGACAATTAGAGCGTAGAAACGGAATCGACTAATTCGAGGCTTTAGGTTTTCCCCGATCTAAAACCATTCTTGGTCTATTTTTATCTAAATAAACAAATTCAATCCATTTAATATCTATATTATTCGATTCAGTCCCCATTTCATATTTTGTGAAATTATAATTTTTCCCCTAACATTTAAACTTTTCACAATTTAGTCCTTAAGCTCAAAAATTGAAATCTAACATACAAATTTACCATATCAATACATACAAACCTACATTTCACAAATTTACCATGAACTTTTACCATTTTCACAAATAAGTTTTTAAACACAATTTTCTTCAAAATTCAGTTTACAAAACTAGTTTATTTATCAACAAAGACTCATAAGATTTCTTTAAACATCAAGAATAATGCAAGAGCATTCATGGAAAAACCCTAAAAATTTAATAATTTTTTAATTTGATCCTTGGGCTAGCTAGATTAAGCTACAACGATCCCGAAAACTTAAAAATCATTAAAAACAGATTTGAACATACCATGCAAGCAAGAAGAAGTGGTTGAATGTTTCAAACACTAAAAATGGCTTCTTTCCTCTTCAATTTTGGTGGAAGCCTATTTTGAAGAAGATGAATGCTTTTTTAAATTTAATTTTGACCTTATTTACTCATTTACCCTTTTAACCTTTAAAATTATTCAAAATTACATTTATCCATGAATGTCCACTAACCCTTTAGTTGGTCTATTTACCATCCATGTTCCTTATATTAAAATTCCATAGCTATTTGACACCTTTAACTAATAAAATTCTACTTTTGCACCTTTTATAATTTAGTCATTTTTACGTAATTAAGTATGAAAACGTCAAAATTTATTAAAAAAATTTTAATATGACCTTACTAATGTCCCATAGACATTAAAATAATAATATAATAATTTACTCATCAAATTTGTAGTCCTGAAACACTATTCTGATTTCACTGAAAATGAGCTGTTACAACGGTGGTATGGCGATAGCCTGTTCTGAGAATGGAGAGAAAGACCTATGTGTGATGAAGGAGGGAGAAAGGGAAAAGGAGAGAATATGGGAGTGGTTGTGCAGTGTCAAAAGAAGAAAAGGGAGATCGAGGTTGGGGAAATGGAATGTTGATGGTGAGGCTCCAACGAGGGAAAGGGAATGAGGGAGGGACAAACGAAGATAGTCGCTGAAAAAGGGGGTCGACATGGGCAAAAGCAGAGTGGCGGTGTAGGGGACTTGGGAGAGGAAAAAGACAAAAATAAAAATGGGGATTAGGGTTTAAAAGGGGGACATGGCCGTGTTTAGGAATGTGTTGGGCTACACGGTTGTGTCACACGCCCGTGTAGGGCTTTCTCAGCCCGTTTGTGATTTAAAATTAAAGCCTAGTGGTCACACGGCCTCGGACATGCCCGTATGTCTAAGTCACGTGTAATCTTCCTTCGCTTCTCCCATGCCCGTGTGTGAGGCCGTGCGGAGCACACACTCTCATACACGCCTGTGTGACAGGCTGTGTCTCGTACACGGTCATGTCTACACCCCGTGTAACTCACTGTTTTGAAATTAAATTCAAAAAATTAACTCCACTATTCACATGGTTGTGGACACACCCGTGTGTCCAGACTGTGTGCATCTTAGGCCGTGTAACAATCGAATTTGGAAAATTTAAGACCCAGGACTCACACAGCCCAAGACACGTCTATGTCCAGGTTGTGTGGCTTACATGGCCATGTCTTCAAACCTTGTAACTCACTGTTGAGAACCCCATTGTGCACACGGCCTGGGACACGGGCAGAAACATTTTTTATTTAGTTAATTTTAAATTAACCTGCAATAAAATTAAAAGAATTAACAAAATTTAAACACTCTGGTTGCCTCTCAAGAAGCACTTATTTAGAGTCTAAGCTTGACTTTACCTTGTATGTGCATGGTTAAGGTGGTTTTCGGGGCCCAAGCTCCTCTTTCTCTTTATCAATTTTAACTCCAAGATAAGGTTTGAGTCGAGTACTATTTACCTTAAATGTGTCAAACTCAGAATGTGTTACCTTGACCATATGGAAAGACGTTTCGTACCATAACTAGGTTTGATCCGTTTGACTCAAGCTCCGAAGGGTAAATATGTGGATCCTATTTGTCTACTAGTACTTTGTCCCTAACCTTAAATTGGTTTATTCTTATCACATCCACATCATGGCATTGCCTTGTGTCTTCATCGTGTTTTCTCAGTTTCTCCTCAACGTGCGTTCGCCATTCATGTAGTTCATCGAGTTGTACCATTCGCTCTTCATATGGTGTTCGGATTCTGTCACCTTGACTGAAACATGGCTCTAACATGTTTTCACGAGGGATTTCCTGCAAATAACATTGAGCCACATGGTTCCTAATGTTAATAAAACATTTAAAATCGTCTCGCTCACTAGAGACTCTCACAGAATCACGTGCTTGAAAAGTAATCTTTTCGTCACCTACACGAACCACAATTTCCCTGTACCGACATCGAGAATAGTCCTAGTAGTGGCTAAAAAGGGTCGACCTAAGATCAAAGGTACCTCACTATCCTCATCCATGTCTAACACAACAAAGTGAACGGGGAATATGAGTTTATCGATTTGCACAAGTACATCCTGAATAATACCCCTAGGATACCTAATGGTTCTATCCGCTAATTGAATACTCATTCTAGTGTGTTTGGGTTTCCCAATACCAAGTTGTTTAAACATTTTATAAGGCATGCCATTAATATTAGCCTCTAAACCAGCCAAAGTATTGAGTAAACCTCATTGAGCAAACCGTATTGAGCTCCACAGTCGATGAGTCATCTAACTTCCTATTGTTTGTTAACAGCTCTTTTAAGAATTTGATGTAATTTGGCATCTGCGAAAGAGCTTAAAAATGGTAAATTAATGTGTAATTTCTTTAAGAGCTTAAGAAATTTATCGTATTGTTCATTTGTCTAGTCTCTCTTCAATGCATTTGGATATGGAACTCGAGGTTTATCTTATCTGACAATCAGATTTTGTTCTTTCTTATCTTCTTCAACCTCATCATTGTTCACCATATCTTCTTGCCTCAATTTCTGTTCAGGTTCAACTAACCCTTCCATGTCTCGAACAGTTATTGCATGAAGCTGTTCCTTTGGGTTAGTTTCAGTATTGCTAGGCAAGCTAACTTGTGGTCTTTTCGAGACTAATTTAGCAAGTTGACCTATTTGATTTTTGAGTCCTTAAATTGATGCTTGCTAATTTTTCAGTGCTGCCTCAATGTTTTGAAAACAAGTCTCTCACACCGAGATAAATTTTCTCAACCTTTCCTCAAGGTTCAGCTTATTCTCTTGCTGATAAGGTTGTTGAAAGCCTGGAGGGGGTTGAGTTCTCTAATTTCCTTGACTACCCCAAGAGAAATTGGCATGGTTCCTCCAACCTGCATTATAGTTATTACTATAAGGGTATTTCGTTGTAGTATAGTGGTGAGAATTACCGCCTGTCATGCCGGCAACCTAGGTCCGATACCTAACAACGACACCAAAAACTTGATGTAATCCCAAGAATAACTAAAAATACAAAAAAGGCAAGTGCACCTATTGATAAATAGTATAGCTGTAGTGAGTAGAGATATCGTATCCATGATGACTAAAAGTACTAGTAATTACCCCTTTCCTATTATTTAGCCAACAAATTGGAGTGGTTGATTTAAACTAAAATTACTAAATTAATTTAAGTAAAGAACTCAGCAGAGAATAAATCAAGAAAATAATTGAATAATAACTAATGAGAGAAACAATACCCATGAAAGAATCCACCTAGACTTCATCTAGCATTATGAATCTGAATTAAACGATTTATTCACTTGGTATCTTGATCAGTAGAAATCCCTAAATTATACTAATATCTCTTTCGAGAGTAAGAGCAACTGACTCTAAATTGATTAATTAAAATTTCTTTCTAATTAAAACACCTATTGTCGCATTAACTCGATCTATGGATTCCCCTATTAGATTTGACTCTAATCCGGTAGATTTATGTCATCCTATTTCTAGGATTGCATGCAACATCACTCAATTATGCTAGATCTACTCTTAAACAGGGACTTTTCCTCCTCTGATTTAAGCTCATTAAACATGAATTAATGTCTTGGAAATAATAAAACAAGAGACAAGCATACATAACTAAGAACAAGAATAAAGTATTTATCGCATAAGACAGATATCAAATAATAGAATTCATCATAGGGTTTATCTCACCTAGGTGTCTAGGAAATTAGCTCATAATTGTGAATAAAAACATCTTAAAGATAGAATAACCACAAGAAATAAAGAAAATCATAAAAACTTCAAAAGAAATTAAAAGGAGGTCTTCAATCTTGATGGAAATTTGCTTCAGAGTTGGCTCCAATGGTGTTTTTCGAGTTGTTTTCTTCAATATTCTTTGATGACCCCCTCTTCTCTTCTTCTAATTGGTATTTATAAACTTTAGAATGCCCAGAAAGCTTATAAATTGCATTTTTCCACGTGCTTGGGATGCGAAACGCAAAATCGACATGATTTGGCACATGGCAGTGTGTCTAGCCCGTGTGGCTCTTGAAATCTGCTCTATTTTTTCTATTTTAGCTCGGTTTTCACTCCTTTTTCTTCCAAATGCTCTCTTAAGTATAAAAACATAAATTCAAAGGATTAGGAGCATAAAATTCACCAATTTGCATAAATAATCATCCAAAAATGCATTAAAAATGAGATTAAAATATGTTACTTTTATACTTATCAGTGGTTGTTGGGATATTGAATAGAGTCGTTGGGGATGAGGATACCAGTGCATTTATGTCACCTGCAACTGTAGGCATCGATGCTATTAGTATTTAATGCAACAGTTTAGTGATCGTTAGCCCTATTTACATCAATACTGAAGGAAATTTATCGATACCTAATAAATGGTATTGATACTTTTTTGTGGATATTGATACTTTATGTGTTTGTTCAAAAATCCTTTGAAGTCAAAATGCAAAACCCATATCGATACTAACCAATGTATCGATAAAATTGTCTAGGTATTGATACTCAATATGTTTGCTTAAAAATTTCTTCGAAGTCAGATTACAAAATACATATCGATATTACTAAAGGTATCGATACTTACTAATAAGTATCGATACTTTTGTTTAGGGAACAATATTTTACTTTGCTTAAAATGTTTTAAAGGTTTTGAAATTGTCTAAAATATTTCTAAGTATTCAAATTATTTTTCAAAATATTTGGAGTTTTAGAAAGACTTTGAAATAGATTTTACTTTGAGATTAACTCTTTATTCAAAAACCATGTAACAGCCCAATATTGACCCTAATCGAACATAGTGGTTTCGGGACCACATATTCGAGTAAAAAAAATATCTTAATATTATTTTGTGAGTTTATTATGTGTGAATTTGATTTTTTGAAATTTTCGTGTTTTAATTCCGTCGTTTAAGTGTCTGATTTAATAAAAATGGTTTAATCGCGTAAAATGAAAATTTAAGGGTTAAATCTAAAAGCACCTAAATGTTGTTGTTTTTTTAAATGGGAGGATTTATGATTCAATAAGGCCAAAAGTATATAATGGGCGGCATTTGACAAAATTATCCTTAATATATATGTTATACATAATAATTATTAAAAAGGTTAATATAGTAATAAGGTAAATATTAACATTATAATTAAAATAAGTCATAAAAAGATGAATATATTCATCTTTGTTAGCCGAATATTGAAAAGGAAGAAGCCATCCATGGCTTCTTAAGTTTCGGCACTTCCTTATCTTGATTAAAGTATGTTTTGATTTCGATTTTTGATGATTTTTACATTTGTGTGATCGTTGCTTCGTGTTCTATCTAGCCCATGCTTTAATTTTAGAATTTGATGGTGATTTTGAGATATGCCATTGATGAATACTTGAGCTTTGTGATAGTTGATGATGAAATAGGAAAGATATGTGCAAGATTAACATGTTTTATCTTTGAATTTTTGGTGAAATTGAGTAATTAGGGCTAAATTGTGAACATAAATTTTTGAGGGACTAAAATGTGAAATAAATGAAATGTGGGGACTTGTATGAAGCTTATGAACATTCGGCCCTAGCATAGTGTGTGCAAATTTTGTGTATTTTGTGTTTTATGCAATAGAGACTAAATTGCAAAAAGTGTAAAATGTTAGGGAAAAATGGTAATTTTCCCATTTATGTGTTTTTGGATTAAATTGAATGATTTTATGAATAAAAGGCTAAATTTAATATGTTTAGATCAAGAAACGAAAAAACAGAATTAGATCGGGGGAAATCGAAAGTAGCCAAGTAGTCGACTATGTCTGTCGATTCCGAGGTAAGTCTAATAGCAATTTAAATGTTATCAAATTGGAATTTATATATATATATCTATCATACATTAGTAAGTTGGAACTAAAAGTATTTAAATTGAATAAAACTTTGAGATTTTTCTACATGATAGCCGAACATAGGAATTGATTTTGGTAGGTTGATATTAAAGGTATAAATTACATGTATATTAGCTAAAGTATACTTTAAGTTCAATGATATGAAACTAATAGAAGAATATATGCATGGACATGTAAATCAATGCAAGATTTAACTTTTTGAGCGAATTTGATGTATAATTTCATATAAATGTGGTTCAATAAATATATATATATATATATATTCAAGTTCTTGAGTTGAATTTAATATATAAATTTCTTATACGTATGTGGTTCAAACATAGATTGCAAAATCTCTTGAGCCAATTTGATGTATACATTTTATATATATATATATATGTGGTTCAAATATAGGTTACAAATTCATTGAGCTGAATTTAATGTTTTAAACTAAACATATGAGGTTCGAATGTAATATACAAAGTTCTTTGAGCTAAACTTAATGTTATGAATTATATATATTTATTCATGTGGATCGAATATATGATTTGAGTTTCTTGAAAAGAATTTATGTGAATCATAAAGCATTATATGAAAGATTAATTTTGTATCTGAGTTATTCAGGCTCTGTGCTTAGCTGGCTTAATGCCAGTGAAATAATTCAGACTTTACGTTTAGCAGGCTTAATGTCGGTGAAATATTTCAGACTTTACGTCTAGCAGGCTTAATGTCGGTGTTCTAAATCAGGCTTTAAGCCTAGCAGGCTACATGCCGGTGAATCATTTTAAAATATGTGATTAGTAAGTTCTTTGTCAATGTAATAACTAATGGATTATGAAATTATGATAATCAGGTATGTGTTATTTATCTCTTATTTGATATTAGGTAAGTACATTGATTGATTGTAAATAAAAAAATATATTGAGGCATATATTTATATGTATTCGATGAGTATAAATATTTGGTTATGTGCAAATGGTAGGTACAAATTTGTGAGTTTATATCATGTTTAATTATTATTATGAATAAAAGGTCTTGAGGTTAGTAAACGCTTTGATAGTATTTATAAATGGTATTTTTGCTTAGTAAATTTATTTAAGAAATTATATGATTCATATTTTATTTATGTATTGCTTAAGACTTACTAAGCTAAGGTAGCTTACTTTGTATTTTTGTTTAATTTTTTTTTTAGATTTTGGAGATTGTTACGAGCTCAGGGATTCATCAGTAAAGCTCGTCACACTATCAAATAACTACGGTATTTTATAAGTTGAAACTTAATTTGGATTATGGCATGTATAGACTAGTTTGAACTTTGTTTAAATTCAAATGTGTATATACTAAAGCCATACAAAAATGGCTTAGTTATCTTGTGGTGTTCGGTTTTGAATGAATGATGTCTAGGGCATATTTTGATTTGGGTTTAGCATTGTATGAATAATAGTATATATGTATATGTATATGTATATGTATATGTATATATGTATGAAGATGTACCTGTAGTTGTTAATGAGTTTCTTTAGTCTTATTATAAGGGTGAATGAATGTTGATATGCTTATTTATCTAATGATTTGGACATGTGATTTAAACATAAAATTTGAATATGATAGGTTTAAATGTGGATGTTGAATGTAGTTGCTAGTTTATATGATTAAGTCGATAAATGAATGGGTTTACCATTGAATATAATTTGATACTTGTTTTGTCGATAGCATATAATATCATGATATGTATTGGATGATTTATATGCATGATCCAAAAATAAATGCTTAGTTACTTGGTAATGAATTTAAGCATAAACTTGGTAGTAGATCAGTATGAGCATTCATGTACAAGTATAAAATGGAGTTTATGCTTATGTCTAATATGGGTATGTTTTGTTGTGGTCATAGGTATAATTTGTATTCGGTAATGGTATGTAAAAATTTGATAGGTTAAATTCGGTTATATAGTCTTTGATATAAATGAATTTGATTATGGCATATAGTCGAATGGTTAGGTTTAGTCTTATTGAAGTTGATGTATTGAATAGTTATAATGTGGTGATTATGCATTTTTTTATTATATAAATTCATGATAGGTTATTCGACTATGAAATGAAATTTTTAGTAGTTACATTATACGACATTTTTTTTATGTGGAAACACTACACCAAAACAGGCTTTTAGCGGCGCTTTTTTAGGCCTTTAGCGGCGCTTTTTAGCGCCGCTTATAGAAGCGCCGCTAATGACAGCGTCGCTAACTTTAGCGGCGTTTTTTAAATAAACGCCGCTAAATACTACAATCTTTAGCGGCGCTTTTTACACAAACGCGCTAAAGACCACGACCTTTAGCGGCGCTTTTCCCACAAACGCCACTAAAGACCACAACCTTTAGCGGCGCTTTTTCCCAAAAACGCCGCTAAAGACCACGACCTTTAGCGACGCTTTTTCCACAAACGCCGCTAAAGAACAAACCTTTAGCGGCGCTTCTAGCAAAAACGCCACTAAAAATATAATCTTTAAAAAAATATTTTAATCAAATAATATTTATTTTTATAATAAATATTATATTATGTTTTATTTTTAAATTTAAACTTTAAATATACTTTTAAGGATAAATAAAAATATTATTTAAATTAAATTTTCTATGAAAATTTTAACTTTAAAACTAAATATAAAATTAATAAATTTAGTTTTAGAATTTAAAATAATAAATTAATAACACAATTAAAATCCAAAAGTTAGAACTCAAATTGTCATAAATATTAAAGTAAAAATAAAATTTAAAATCAAAACTAAAATAAACAATGGAAAGATAGCTCAAATGTAAGTTTTGCAGCAAGTTACACAGACTATAAATATATTCTTTCTGCCCTAAAAAATCCATTGTACTAATAACCAATCAATCATTCATCAGAGAACTGATGCAATTTTACTGTTTTTATACCACTAAAAGCAAAGCTGATGAATTTGCTACTTCATAAGGTTAAACCATGGATCCTTGTATTACAACTATATATTAATTCAAGACCAAAAATGTAAAAAGCCCATCACCAATAATCTATCCCTCTCATTACACATTAACTCGCAAAAATCCACTATTATATATATATATGTGAATCATACCATCTGCCCCTCCAAATCCCATCCATGAACCAAAAGATGAGAAATGAAAAAGATTTGCTAAGAGGCAAGAAAATCTCCTTGGATTAATAGAGAATCCATTGCTTCTCTCATCCTTACTAACCATATTAAAAGCATCATGAGAGCTCCGTTATCACGCATTCACACTCGTCTTCTAAAATCTTCACTGCTTCAGTAAATAGAACTTCAGGAGGTAATGCTCCAGTAGATTCAATGGTGACTAGAAAAGGGGAGAAAAACATATTAATCTCAAGCTGTGCCTAACCTTAAGTTGGTTTGAAATCAATGAAAATATATTAATCAAGCAAGGGCATTAAAGAAATCTAGAACTAATTTTGACAACACATACAGAAGACATAGAGTAGCCCCACATTACTTACATATGAAATGATCTTTAACACGGTGCAGTGCCACACGTTTCTCCCAATCGTCACCTCTTATGCATTCTCTGCAAAGTGTGCACGCACGTGGCCTTGCTACAGTTGCCCTTCTCCTACGTGCTTGGCAGCCAAATTCTTCATTAGGAAATGTACCTAAAACAATATCTCCTAACTTCACATGCTAAAGCATATCAAGCACTGACCCCACTATTACAGGAATATAATCCACATTTAGTAAAGGAATACTGGAAAACCCTTTTATAGAGGAAAAAAACATAATTACCAAAATTTACACCATATAGACAACAAATCATAATGAACAGAAGTACCTTTTCCAAGATCTTCTATATCAAACACATTAACAGGGCATTTGCTTTTGAGTTCTTCAGCAAGGTCATCTTCGATATCTTCCAATAATACAACCCAAATATATAAATATATCATAATATTGTAATAATATAGAGTCAAAATGAGATAGAATAAACGAAAGAAATGAAGAAGGTTTAGAAAAGAAGAAATCTACAGTTACAGTCTGTCCTTACCTTAGGAAGCATCCGATACCAAGCAGTGGCCACTGGGGACCACTTTGCATGTGTTTCCCTAATGCCTTTAACAGCATGTGCTTCCAGTTCAATTTCCTAGCAAAAAAGTTGGAACTTTTAGTACACTCGAAAAACTTCATAAGGATTAGATTAACTTCTAACAACTTCAAAACGGATCCTGAACTAATGAGAATAGTACACAAAACCTTCTTAATCTACTAGCACCACATTTAGCTCGCGAAGAGATTTTTTCTAAACCTAAGGCATGATCTGCCATCTTGACATGCTTTATGAGAAATTTTTGAAACAAACAAAAGCATGTAAAATATACCTGTCCAGGGCCAAGTTTAGCAATAATAATATCTGGATACTTAGGGATAATCGGGTTCTTGACAAATTCTGGAATGGTCTCTTGACTGCAACTGAAGTAAGTGTATGTTTTAGGCTTTGATGATGAATCTGAAGTTGCATTTCTTGTTTCCTTAACCAGTTCACTCCCATTAGGCAACCACTTTAATGCATCCGATTTAACTGCATTATTATACATCATTAGAAACAAGGCAAAGCTATGAAGGGAAGACCTATTAATTTCATTTAAGTAAAAAGGTTTCATGTTTCATTGATAAAGCCCAAAACCGTACCTGTAATACGTGGACTACCTCTTTTACACTGAACATGGAGTTTGAAAACAATGGTGTTCTTTTCATTTGGCTGATCATTTTCTACAATTGAAAGAGACAAAAGTAAAGAATTACCAAGTGCCCTAAGGGTAAACTCTATAAATTCAGATAAACCATCAACCAAAAAAAATGAATTAAACCTGAAAGATAATCAAAAAGCCTTGGGTCAACACGGATTGGAACGAGGCCCAACCTATGAGCAAGAACTTCATCTTGGATTATTGATGTGTTGTTTGCAATGAGAATTTTTTCAATTACCATTGTAGGAAGCTGCAAGCATAATCAGTTCTATCAGTACCAGCACAGACAATGTGCTGCAAGCTAACATAGCTAGCATATGATAGCATGCAATATTGTCATTAACATAGCATATGTTAGCACTGAAAAGAGGTAGACCAAAAAGTCACAGACCTCTGCTATAAGGATCCTCCTGAATGAATTGGCAATAGCTGCATCAATACCGATCATATCAAACTCCATGTCATCTTCATTGAGTCGAACCACTTCAACTCTAAAGTTGTTAGAGAATCGGTCAAGTCGTGAACTATTATCAATTCCCATCGATGCATAAGCGCCAGGATATTGAATACTCTCAGTCTACAAGCAACAAAATCCCCCAAAACATAAGACGTTTAATTATAATACAAAAAAAGAGACCCACAAATTTCAGAACCTTAAAAACAGAACAAGACAGATGATACAAAGAAACTAACCCAAACCCCAAATAAGGAAAAAGGCTCCATTTTTTTAAATTACCCAATTAAACAACCCCAAGAAACCACTGTTTCTTAACACTCCATATATGAATAAAAGGGTGTTCATGAAAAAAATTCAACTGAAGATGTGTGCTTTAGGTGATAAAAAAAGGGGGTAAGAGAGAAATACATGGATAGAGGTGTCCTTATTGCATGAAACACGACTTCGTTGGAGTTCAAGATGCGGAAGAAGTTGACCCATTGGCACATTTGGCAAATCCCAGATTGAAAATTTCTTCTTTTCTTCTCCTGCCCCCTTTGCCATTGCTTTGTTGCTTAGATTTTGCTGTTAGGAATTTAGGGTTTAAATGGGAACTGAAAAGAAAGGGGTTTTAGCTATCTACACGGTTGAGGAGAAACGCTTATGTTTAGGGATTTTGTTCTTTTTTGACAAAGAGAAAGCACAAAAGGAATTTCAAAAACCTTATCTGCTTTAGTAGCGGAGCTCCTTTAATTTGGAGATTTTAGGCGGAGAAATTTGGAAATAAAAGGCGCCTTTTTTTTAAATGATTTTTGCGGCGTTTTTAAAAACGCCGCTATTGCTTATCTATTGCGGCGTTTTTTACGAAAACGCCGCAAAAAATTATGTTATTTTGAACAAAATGACACCGTTTTACTCTGTTAAAATTTTTTTATTTTGTATATTAAATAATAACTATTTTAATATTTTAAGTAAGCAAAATTGAAATTTTTTGAGGAAAGTAATATTCAAATTAAACTACTTTTTTTATAAATTATATAAAATGAGATAAATTGAAATATAAATACGTAAATATTTGGATAAAATTTAAATTTAAATTTACATTTAAAAACAAAATAATAATAATAATAATAAAAGAAAAAACAAAATCAAGGAGACCAATAATATTGTATGTTGTTAAACAAATACACCCATCAAACTTTCTTTTTATAGTATAAGCTAAAGCTTAGATAATTAAATTATCAAATATGCACATGAAGCATTCTTTTTCTTGTTTACATTCCCTTAATTAATTTCAACATGTAATCTTTAATTTGTTGACTTAAAAGCATCTTAAATCTTAATTAATACTTTGGATTGACCCAAATTGAGTCAAGATCAATTTTATGTCTAAACTCGACTCTTGAAAAGGATTACTAAAATTTTCATATTTGAATTTAAATGGAAAATTGTTATTAAATAAAAATAATTATAATTTCATAGTTCAAATTTAAAACTCAATATATTTATTTATCAAATTTTTAAATCTAATATTTAAATATATCAAATAGTTTAAACCATTTAATCTAAATTTAGATTAAATATTTTTAAATATAAAAAATTAATCAATTGTATAAATTTTCTTCATTTAATAAATCTAAAGTAAATCTTAAATCCTAAACCATTTAATATATATAAAATTGATCTATTATCTCTTAAATAATTTAAACTATCTCCTAAACCCTATCTCCTAAATCCTAAATCATAAAACATAAACCTTAAACCCCTAACCCCTAACCCCTCTTTTTACAATTATATAAGAACTTAATTAATATATAAATAAAAAACTAATTAATCTAAACCTTAAACCCTAACCCGACCTCGAATCTCTAAACCTTAAATCACTAACTCTTAACCCCTAACCCCAAACCCCTAACCCCTAACTACTAACCCCTAAACCTTATTTAATATATAAATTAAAAAACACTATTTAATTTAAACTCTAAACCCTAAACCCTAACCCAAATCCCTAACCCCTAAGCCTTAACCCCTAAATCACAACCCTTAAACCAGAATCCCTAATTCCATAATCTATAAACCTTAAAATTGTAAATCCTAAACCGGCCTTAAATCCTAAATTAACCATATACCCTAAACCATATATATTAAACCCTAAACTATAATGATAATTAATTAAATATTTTAAAATTAATACTATCGTATCTTTTACAATTATATATGAAATTATTTAATATATAAATTAAAAATCAATCAGTCATGTACCCTAAAAAATTTTAAATTATTTTAAAGAATAGTGTTTTAATTTTTCCATTTTTAACAAATATTTTCTATGTTTTTTATTTGAAATTATTTCTACGTGTCATTATTTCAAATTTAACCATTTTTAAAAAATATTCTGTTAAAAATAAATTAAATTTTAATTAATATAAATAAACAAATTAAATAGTAAATAGACAGATAAAATGTTTTTGTGGCGCTTTTTCAAAAACACCGCTAAAAGCCTGAGCATTAGCGACGCTTTCTGACAAACACCGCTAAAAGCCTGAGCATTAGCGGTGCTTTCTCAAAAACGCCGCTAAAAGCCTGAGCATTAGCGGCGCTTTCTCAAAAACGCCGCTAAAAGCCTGAGCATTAGCGGCGCTTTTTCAAAAACGCCGCTAAAAGCCCTGAGCATTAGCGGCGCTTTTTAAAAAACGCCGCTAAAAGCCCCGAAAGGTCGAAAACGATGCCGTTGGGCTTAGGTTTTTAGGGAAGCGCTACTAATGCTCGGTCTTTAGCGGCGTTTTATTTAAAGTGCCGCTAATACTTGATTTTTAGCGGCGTTTTTTGTCCATACGCCACTAAAAACACTGCTAAAAGCCTATTTTGGTGTAGTGAAAGATGAATAAGCTTTTCGTTTTTACGCAATTTGATCTTAAATGGAGAAGTATTAAATTTATGTTATATGCAACTATAAGTTTATGATGTATTAGTATATATATATATATATATATGCATTAATTAAGATAATTTGGTTGTTTTATGATAAAATGAGTTATGTACATGTAATAACAATAGCGGAGTTATTTACAACCATATCTTAATGTTACTATATGATTAAATTTTAAAGAGTATGCATATTATTTGAATGTTAAATGTTTGTGTTCTATCATGCTATGTTCGGTAATGCTTCATAATCCTAATCCGGCGACGGATACGGGTTAGGGGTGTTACAAACCATCTTTATTGAAAAACATTTTATTTGTTATATCAAAATAATTTATCAAATAAAACTTGGTTTAAAAATATTAAAGAGGGAATAACCCAACAAGTATGCTCTAGAACAATTAGATAAAATTGCATAAGATGTTTATTTTTCTTTTTATTTTTATTAGTAAACGATTATCAACTACTTTTTAGACTAACATAATACATATAATGGTTTGATTATAATTTTGTTGCTTGTTTAGAAATTATTTTTATCAAAAAGAAATTATACTTATCATACTAATAATTTTTATAGTAATTAATATTTTTAAAAATATATAAATTATGTAATTGTGCAATTACAATTTGTACTACCAAATATTCATACTAAAATTTTTTATAGTAATTAATATATTTTATTAAAATATAAATTATATAACTGTGTAATTACAATTTGTACTATTAAACATGACGTAGGGAATTACGATA
Organism: Gossypium raimondii; assembly: GCF_025698545.1. Lineage (NCBI taxonomy): Eukaryota > Viridiplantae > Streptophyta > Magnoliopsida > Malvales > Malvaceae > Gossypium > Gossypium raimondii. The sequence continues at coordinate 11,111,534 of NC_068572.1, read as the reverse complement.
TAATTACACTCTATCAACCAAACATGTCTAGGGACACTACACCAGAATAGGCTTTTAGCGGCACTTTTTGCAGCGTTTGGAACAAAAGCGCCACAAAAAATAGAGCATTAGCGGCGATTTAGCCAAAGCGCGCTAAAGGTAGAGCATCACGGCATTTATACTGAAGTGCCGCTAAAATAGGAATTAACGGCGTTTATATAAAGCGCCACAAAAACCTAAGACGAACGGCGTCGTTTTTGCGATTTTTAAACATTTAGCGGCGTTTTTGTCTAAGCGCCGCTAATGCTCGGGTCTATAGCGCGTTTTGTCTGTTACCGCTAATGCTCGGGTCTATAGCGGCGTTTTTGTCTAAGCCGCTAATGCTCGGGTCTATAGTGGCGTGCCAGATAAGCGCCGCTAATGTTCGAGTCTTTAGCGGCGCTTTGCCTCTAGCACCGCTAATGCTCGAGTCTTTAGCGGCGTTTTGTCTAGCACCGATAATGCTCAGGTTCTATAGCGGCGTTTTACCTATGCTACCGCTAATGCTCGGGTCTTTAGCGGCGTTTTTATATATGCGCTAATTCTCCTCAGATTCAATGGCGTTTGTATCTAAGCGCCACGAATGTATTAATCTTTAGCGGCGTTTTTGCCGAAGCGCCGCTAATAGTAACAAAAATCTTATAAGTTGAAATAATTAATATTTTGTTCTATTTATTATATATATATATATAGTGGGACAATTTACATTTAAATTATAATTAACAAATAATATTGATTAATAAAAAAAGTTTTTATTAAAGAGAAGTCGATATATGTAATAAACTAACTATTTATAACAGTTGATTTAAACTACTTTACGAGAGAAAATATATTAAATTATGAATAAAATAAAATATAGTAAAACTTAAATTGTTGTATTAATGTAAAGAGTAAATTAAAATAGAATTAACTTTTTATAAGAGTAATAAATTAATTTTGGTAGTACGTATATATTGTTCGACTAATTTATATATTTTTAACAATAATTATTGACTATATATTTAATTTAATTATGATTATATATATATATTAAAGATTTAGGAATTTTTTTATGGACGGTATTTTAATGAGTACGGGTATAGATTTAAGGTAATTGGGGATTTAAGGTTAATTAAGGGTTAGAGGTTTTGGGGTTTGAGATTTAGGTTAATTTCAACGGTCATGTGTTAGGTTTAATTAATTAGATTTGTTTTTTATCATTTTTATGGTGATCAATATATACGTTCTTATATATTTGTAAAATAGATATTCAAGAATAAATTTAATATATTGAATATTATAATAGGTAGATCATGATCACTTTATGCATGTCGATTAATCGATAATTATCAATATGTCTACAATTTTGTGAAACGTCACCGTTTGTTTGTGGAATTGAAAATTTTAAGGTTTAAGTGTTAGGGGGATTTAGGGTTTAAGGGTTATGCTTTAGGGGTTAAGGGATTTAGGGGTAAGGGGCTAGGGGGTTATGGATTTGGGCCGGGTTTAGGGTTTCAACGGTTATGTTAGAGTTAAGTTATTAGATTAATTTAGTTTTATCAAATATGTTCTTATATATATATTTCTAAAATATATAATATATAATAAATTTAATAAATTGAAATTATGAGTATATAGTTTAAATTTATTTATTTATCAATAAAATTAAATATTATAAATTTCAAACTTTATACAAAAAAATAAATATTATAAATGTAATATTACAAATTATTAAAAGTTTTTATTACTATTAATTATTGTTTAATCAATTATAACTATTTTATATATGATTATTAAAGATTTAGGGATTATTTCTGATGGCCGTGCTATTTTAAAGATTAGGGGGTATATATGGATTTAAGGTTTGGGATATAGGGTTAGGGGTTTAAGTTTTACGAGTTATGGGCTAAGGGTTAGTGGTTTAGAATTTATGGTTTAGGGTTTCAGGGGTCAGATAAGGATTTTAATTAGGTTAGTTTAGATTATTTTCTTTAAATAATGTTTTAAAAAATCAAATTAAAGTACCAATTGATATCAATTATATTAATGTTTTTGTCATTTAAATATTATTTTAAATAGAATTAAGTTTAATAAGTTAAAAAATAGTTTGAAATATGCATTAAAGCTTTATTAAAGGGCGTCGTTTCAGATTATAACTTCAATTTGTAGTGGCGTTTTTTGGAAACGCCGGAAATATACAAGAAATAGTGGCATTTTCCTAACAAACGCCGGAATGGTGTCTTAAAATTTTGGCAAAACGACGCCGTTTCTGTTTCGCATGTTTTTACTTATCATTTTCGAAGGCGTAACACAAATGTAAATGTAATCGAGAGGAGAAAACGAAAGCTATAATATCGAAAGAGAAAATACAAAGGAAAAAAGGGAGAGGAGAACTCATAAATCGGGTGAAACGAAGCAACAGTTGAGCCAATCTTGACAGGATACCATCAAAGTTATGGAATTTGTGGTGAAAAGGTAAGCTTTTGTCTTTTAAATCATTGTATCTTGATTTAGGGTTTGGGTTAAGTGTAATTTGGGAAACGGGGTTTGAATAATAAATTCAATCACCAACCTTTGGCCTGCTTGTTTGGGAATTCGGGAATTTCTGCTTTTTGCGTGTCAAGGGTTTGGGAATTTGGGAATTTCCTTTAGTGTTCCCCAAGTCAAATTTCCACGATTTCATTTCCCCAATTTCCCAACTTCTTTTCCCCAATTTCCCCAAGTTATTCTTCCCAAAGTATTTTCCCAATTTCCCAATTGCTCAATCCCTTTCGATAGCCGAACAACATTATTTTCGTATCGATGGACTTCCCTTTCCGTATTTTTTGTTCATTTTGGGTTTTGATCAATGGCAATTCATTTTGTAACATTGGCTTAGGGAGAGCTCAATAGATTCACTTTCACTATCCCTTTACATGTTTTTGTTTGGTTAGTCTTATCGACGATTTGCCATCTATGATATTCGAGTTAAATGAGATGAGTGTTGGGTATGAATTTGAGTTAAATGAGATTAGTGTTAGGTATGAATATATGTATATTTTGAAATTTAAAATTTATGTCTGCATGTTTTGTCATAAAAATTATATGCATATTGTATATTTTAAACTCACGCTTTCTTTATATATGTTATTTCCTTATTGTTGCTTGGCTCATCTCGTATAGATGACCTCAGATAATGTTTTCTTAGTCAACTGCAGCAGAAAGTAGACTTTTGATCAATTGATAAACTCTGGAAATTCAATCGTGAAGCAATCCTGTGAACTTGCGACCTCTACTTCCTTGCACCTTTACTTCCTTGTGAACTTTAAGGGTATGTATATTTAATTTGCTAAATCTATTAGTTAAAGCAAATGTTCATCACTTTCTTACTTTAATTATTATGATTATTATTAACTTAATGAGTCCATGAATGAAATCCAAAACCGATGTTAACCAAATTTCATCAGTAGTTGAATTCATCACTTTGTTAGTGGTAATTATTGAGTAGTGTAGCCACCGAATTTTATTTAAGTCTACCAATTATTGAGTTTAATTTTTCAAATGAAAAGAAAATTCTAAATTCTGAATCAATGTTGATTTGGACAAATTAATCGAGGACTTTGATTGAATTTGGATCCATTTTCACTATTTGGGTAATGTATGATCCTTTTATTTTTATGCTAAATACATATATATTTTTTGGCTTTGACCATTAATGTTAGATTTATATAATTCTGAAAATATATTTTACAATATTTGGTCCATATGACCTTGAGCCTGTTGATGGAGTCAAAGTCGCCAACCACCATTGCCAAGGACAACTCCTCTCCCATCTTCACCAAGCCAACCGCTCCAACCTCTACTCCACCCTACCATCACACTATTCACTAAATCGAGTCCAGATCACTACTTCACTTGCACCTACCGTCAACCTCACACCCAAAACCCCACCAACCCGAACATCATCATAACCAAATCCACTACCAAGAACCTCAAAAAAAACACACCAGATCGCAAGTAAAAGGAGGAGGAGAGCAAATACAACCCTTAATCGAAACTACCAAAGCCAAGATAAAAATTGATAAGGATACACTCAACAATTTTCAACCAATTCTCTTATTGATGGCTTCGGTTTAATAAAAATTGAAGAGTATAACTCAATTAGGATGATCAATTTTAAGAAATAATGTTATATCTTAAATTATCTTGAGTTATTTTTCTTTGTAAGTAGACTATATTGACATTTAATAATTATGAAGTTATTTTTACTATTGGATATTTACATTTCGCCTTCTTTGAAATCAATTTATGCTTTTATGTCTATTTGATTATCCATGAAAATTAATTATTTTAAGGTTTGTTACTGTTCCTCCCAATAATGTTTAATTTTTAATTTTACGCTTGGATTAAACTATATTCTTTTATTAGATTATCTAAAATGAGGAAAGATAAGGAAAAGAAGAGATTAACCATAACTTTCATTTGATTAAATGGTAGAAAGAAAAGGAGGTAATATATTGTATTCTATTTTGTATATAAAGTTCAATTCAAAATTTCTCTTTAATTTTTATTTTGATGGGTTGAGAATTTAAACACACATTCAATTCGGTAAGAATGTGAGATGGTTGGAGTTAAAATGCCATTGACAGCTACCTAATAGAGAGACGGTCCACGTTTTTTATACAAACTCAATTCCCTATTTGCTACTAATTTCTTAGTCAAGTTGCATGCAAAATGCTTATTTACCTTATAAAATACTATTTGTATAATATTATAAAATACTGTTTATCCAATCTTTTTTTTAAACAAAATTGTTTATCCAATGTTTATATTATAAAATCAATATTTGTCTCTTATTGTAAGGGACATAACTTAATTAATTAATATTATACATAACTTACATTAATATTATACATAGATGACATAACTTAATTAATTAATATTATACATAACTTACATTAATATTATACATAAATGACATAACTTAATTAATTAATATTATACATAACTTACATAAATTAATTACTTAATATACATAAATTACATAACTTACATTAATATGATACATAAATGACATAACTTAATTAATTAATATTATACATAACTTACATTAATATTATACATAGATGACATAACTTAATTAATTAATATTATACATAACTTACATTAATATTATACATAAATGACATAACTTAATTAATTAATATTATACATAACTTACATAAATTAATTACTTAATATATATAAATTATATAACTTACATCAATATGATACATAAATGACATAACTTAATTAATTAATATTATACATAACTTACATAAATTAATTAGTTAATATACATAAATTACATAACTTACATTAATATGATACATAAATGACATAACTTAGTTAATTAATATTATACATAACTTACAACTTACATAACTTACATATTTTTAATTATTCGTAAATTACATAACTTACTTAATTTTCATAATAAATAACTTACATAAATAACTTCTTACATAACTTATGTGACTTACATAACTTACATAGCATAATTTTCATAATACACAACTTACATAATTTGGGTAATAAATAACTTACATAATACATAACTTACATAGCTTAACTATACTTATTCCTAAATCCTAAACCCTGCAATTTATTGTCAAGATTAGGCTTCAAGAAATAAGAAATGGACCGGTCTTGGATGAATTTGTCAAGGGTGTAGCTTGTACATCGAAATGGAGTACAAACTTTTCTAAATTTTGCATTTCAATATGCAAGCCAAGAGAACATGATTCTTTGCCTATGTAAGAAGTGTGTCAACATAAACTGGCATTATCGTGAAGTTGTATACGAGCATCTAATTGTTGATGGGTTTGTTCGTGGTTATAAACAATGGTTTTTCATGGAGAATGCCCGCCTAGTACTTCCTCTTCAAGGATGGATGTATCTTATGATAGTATCGCCTACCATCACCGTTAGAGGGATGACATGGAAGGGATGTTATGGAAGCATTTAATATTCACAATCATGGTTTACAATGTTCCCACCCGACTTTGTGCCATCCGATGATTGTAATCTCGGTGGAAATGCTTTTACCGAACCCCGGAAGAAACCAACATCATGAAGAGCCGAATGGAGAAGCGGCAAAGTTCTACGCGCTACTTAATGAGATGAACGAAGAACTATATGAGGGATCGAAATTTTCAAAAATGTCGTTCTGCATTCGTCTTTTCCAGTTAAAATGTTTGGGAGTTTTTGAGAGTTTTTGAGAGAAGCGTTATCCAGAAGGATCGATTGCTGAAGGCTACTTGGCAGAGGAATGTATGACCTTCTGTTCAAGATATTTGGAAGATGTTGAAACAAGGTTGAACAGACCAAATAGAAATGCTGGACTCACGGATCGTAACTTTGCCAACAGTTATTTGTTCCAAAGTTTTGGAGAACCAATCGGTAAAGTTGAAATTACAGAATTAGATGATTTATCGTGGGTACAAGCACATCGATATGTTCTGTTTCACCACGAATCAATGGAACTTTACGCAAGTAAGTTCTAGAAATTTGATAAATATTTATCATTTCAAAAATTGTTTATAGTCTAACAAACTTAACATATTTCTAACATAGTGAGTACAAACAAATATTGAGATCTCGTTCAGCTCCCAAGAACACAACATCGAGATATCAATAAGTTGTTTACGAATCTTTTCATGAATGGTTAAGTCAAACGGTATGTAATTGAGCTTTCACCGACAAATAATAATATTTGTTCAAAACATTTTAATTACTCGGTTTACTTTTCATTCAATAGGTTTGAGGGAAGAACGTCACCGACGGTTAAATGGCTTTCCCAAGGTCCAAATCGGTGGTTAAAAGATATAGTGCATTCCTCATAAACGGATTCAGATTTCATACAAAATATCGCGAGAGATTGAGGAGAACGCAAAATTGTGGAATAGTTGTTAATTCCTCAATTACAAGTTATGCTAGTGCTAGGGACAATAATCCTGTGGAGGGAAATGTGGAATATTTTGGACTTCTTACTAACATAATTGAGTTGGATTACTACGGCAAATGGAAAGTTGTCTTATTTCGAGGTGATTGGGCCGATGTTAATACTGCACGTAGAATCAAGCAAGATCAATTTGGTTTTACAATGGTGAACTTTGACCGATTGATTCACACAGGACAACAACTGATAGATGAGCCGTATGTATTCTCATCTCAAGTCAAACAAGTTTTTTACTCAAAAGATCCAACTGATGAGGGTTGGTACGTTGTACTCCGTAACATCCCTAGAGACTTGTTTGACATGGGCAGTGGAAGTAGAGATGACATTGATGACAGAACACAAACTTTACCATTTCCAGAACAGAACTTAAACGAAAACATCCCTAGTACTAGTACACAATTTCAATGGGTCCGCCAGGATACGGATGAAGATATTTACGAATTATAATGTAGTCAGCTTTTACGATTATCTAATTATATTTACGAATGATGTTATTGTTGTAATTGTATACTAAGTTTTCAACTAATTTATTTGTATTGCAGATAAAATGCCTAGAAGAAAAGTGCGATCGCACCGCATTGTTCAAGGTACTCCAAACTCTATGAAACAAACAAAGACCGAACAACAGATCGCAATTGATCTTCCAATGTTCCTACATATTCGAGGAACATATAGAAGTTCAAAGTAATTTAACATTTAATTTTCATGTGTGTGACTTCTTGTTTATTTTTTTAAATTTCAGATATTACAATACTTTTATTTTTCAGATGAAACCGGTGAAACACGGAGAGTTCATGGACGACAAGATCGAAAGCGATTTATACGACCTAGATCCAATGAGCGTGTCCAAGTATCCAGAATAGCTTTGGTCACTGTTGGATCGAAGCCCGCCTTTTAGCAGATACATGGGCATTCTAGCACGGAATGCAAATATGTTGCCAATTAACTTCGAGTCATGGCATAAAGTGCCCGAGAGTAACAAGAACCAAGCTCTCGATAACATTAAGGTAACAAAACGTATGTCATTTATAAACTTGGGTTTAAGTTTCGCTTACATTTACTTTCTTAAGTTGTGTTTTTTGTAGGCTAGATTTGCTCTAGAGGTCTCCGATGCTTATGTAAAGAAGGCATTGGGAAAAAGATGGAGAGACCATAAGAGCACTTTAAAGAAAGAACATTTTAAAACAAAAACAACACTCGACGAGAGATTACAAAATGTCCCGCCGGGAATGCTGAGGTACCAGTGGGAAGAGGTCGTTAGATTTTGGACTTCGAAGAAAGGAGAGGTATGTGTAACTTATAAAATTTTATAATTATTTTGGTGTATAGTATTTCCTAATTAACGTACTAATAATTTCATAATGTAGGATCGTGAACAAGTTGGAAAACAGAGTAGGCAGCAACAAAAATTCACTCACACAGCTGGGTCGAAAAGTTTTGCGTGTGTAGCTCATGCAGAGGTATTTTGAAATGCTTTTAATATTGGCAGATATTTATTACTTTCTATCAATTAATACTTTTACTATTGTATTGTAGGAACTGTCGTCCGGTCAAAAAGTTGGACGACTTCAACTTTTTGACATTACACATAGGAAGAAAGATGGAAACCCTGTGACTCCTGAAGCTGCAGAAATTATGGTACGTTTGCTTAATACAATTTCACTTGTTTTAATTATTTATATAGTGTTTACTTTCTAATGATTTATTTCATTTATTATAATGCAAATATTGTTAAGTTATGTTGCATTCTTATTTTTAATATATATTGCGTTCCTATCTATGTGTGATTTATTTTTTAGGAAAAATTAAAGAATAAAAAGGCGGAGTACGACGCGATTGCATCCAGTGATAGTTCTGTTCATATTGACGACATTGATAACCAGATTATCACTGAAGTTTTGGGTCCTGAAAGGTATGGTCGGGTTCGATTCCAAGGATATTTTGTTAACCCGTCCCAATATTTTGGATCTAGCTCGCAACAGCATATGCCTTCGGGGAGTCGAGCTGAAGCTGAAGTTCAGAGGTTAAGAGACCAGATTGCTCTGATGCAAGCGACAACAACTGAGCAAATTACACAACTTAAAGCGGAGGCAACATCGAGAGAAGCTGATGTTCAAAAAAGATATGAAGAACTCCAGCTACAACTTAAAGCAGATGCAGCAGCGAGAGAAGCTGAGGTTCAACGAAAGTATGAAGAACTCCAGCAGCAGCTTAGAGCAGATGCGGCAACAAGAGAAGCATAGGCGGCAGCAAGAGAAGAACAGGCTACAGCAAGGGAAGCAGAGGCTAAAGTGAGGGAAGCAGAGGCTGCAGCGAGGGAAGCAGAGCAGCGTCAAAAGTTCGATGAACTCCAGCAGCAGCTCTAGAGTATGATGAAGATGTTTCAAAGAATGCACCACCGCCTTAGACTATCGTGTAAATATACTTCAATTTTGACTTTCAATTATCATTTTAACTTTTAACATTTTGTAAGAATAATACTAATTTGTTTATATTTATTGATATTTACTATATTATTTGTTTAATCCATAGATTTGTTACTTTTGGTCGGTTTAGATATGATTTCTTTTGATTTGTTTTTTACAGAGGCGTAAAATATAAAAAAATTACAAATCTGTCAAATTTAGCGGCGTTTTGGTAAAAGCCGCTATAGATTAGGTTTTTAGCGGCGTTTAGACGGTTACCGCTATATAGACAAAGGGTATTTAGCGGCGTTGATAGCGCCGCTATAGATCGTGGTCTATTATGCTTTTGGCAAAAAAACGCTAAAGGCCATGATCTATAGCGCGCTTATATAAAAAACGCCGCTAAAGACCTCGATCTATAGCGGCGCTTATTCGAAAACGCCGCTAAAGACACCAATCTATAGCGGCAAGAGATTAAAACGCCGCTAAAGCTCTTAGTCTTCAGCGTTTGTGATAGAAGGCGCTATAGACCAACACCTTTAGCGGCGTTTTTTGTGAAAGCGTCGCTAAAGGTAGCGGCGCTATCTTTAGCGGCATCTTTTGCGGCGCTTTTGTGGCGCTAAAAAGCGCCGCTAAAGGCCTAAAAAAGCGCCGCTAAAAGCCTGTTTTGGTGTAGTGGGAATTACAATTCTTTGTAATTACAAGAGAATGCAATTACTATCCTAGTGATTACACTTTCATTCAATTACTCTGTATTGTCAAAATAAACACATAGAAAATTACAATTCCATATAATTATGAGAGGATGTAATTACTAGTAATTACACCTTTACTCAATTATTTTGTACTATCTAAACACACCTTATTAATCTTGAAGATTTTTTTATTTTTTTATTTTGTTAAAACAAAATTCTTTTGCATTCTTTTTTTTAAATAGATTTTTATTAAAAATTGAAATTTTTTATAATTTTTAATTTTTAGAATCTTTTACGTATGTTGGCTTTTTTAATTGAAGAGCTTTGTGGTTTTTTTCCTTTTTCTTTTTTTTGCATTGTAATATTTATTATATATATATATATATTGTAATTTTATAATTATTTGTTAATGTGTTATATTAGACAAGATAATGTAACCTCGACAATGAATAAAGATGTTCATGGGCTTGGTAGCCAGCCCAGCTCGACTTGCTTTGGGGCTCGGGTTTAATTTTTTAAGCCTCGAGCCCACTCGATTCACTATTTATACATTTAAAAATATATAAAAATAAGTTTGTATTATTTTAATAGAAATGAAAAAAAATACAATTCGAGTAGGCTTAATAAATAGATTGCCCCTGAACTTGTAACTTTTTTCATATTGGTCCCTAAATTTTTTTTAAATCACATCAGTCCTAAAGTTGGCATCTGTTACACAGATTGGTCCCTACACTAACACCATTTATTTTTTTCTTTTGAAGAATTTGTGATGTGGACAACCATGAGGCTGACATGTGGACAAATAATGAGACAACACATGGATTTATCTTTAACCATTCTTAAAAAAATTAAATCCATAAAATTTGAAAAAAATAAAACTTGTTAAAAAATATAAGAAATATATAAATTATAAAACTTCACAAATATATATTGAAAATAAAAATGGTTAAAATTTCAAAAATTCAAAAAACTTTAAATATGTTTAAAAATAAAATAAAAATAAATTTGATAAAATTATTAGAAATTTACAAGAAATTGTAAAAATTAAAATTAAAATATATTTTAAACGTTAAAAAACAAAAATTGACCGGTTGACGTTGGTCAACCCCCTGTCAGCATCGGTCAATGCTGGTCAAGCTCGATCAACACCGAATTAATTTTTCATTATTTTTGTTTTTATTTTTATTTTCTGTAATTTTTAATTTTTTTTAATTTTTTTTATATTTTTAAATTTCATTTGTTATATATTTTTAGATCTTAAAAAAGTATTTTTATTTCTTATTCTTTTTAAGTTGAATACTTATAAGCTTTTAAATGTTAAATTTTAACTTAATTTTTATTTTCATATTTTATTTTTTATATATTAAAATCTTTTAAATTTTTAGAATTTATAATATCTCTTACAAAATTTAAAATTTATTCTATTTTTTCAAAATTTTAAATTTTTTTAAGAATGATTAAAGATGAATCCACGTGTCGTCCCCTTATTTCTCCATGTTTTGCCCCCATACTTGTCCACATCATCAAATTCTTCAAAAATAAATGGTGTTAGTGTAAGGACCAATATGTATAACGAATGGCAACCTTATGGACTAATTGTTGGAAATTATGGACATCACATTTATAATAAGGGTAATTACATGTTTTTATTTACCATCATAATAGGTTAGCCCAAATTAAAAGTGATATAATTTGGTTAAGGTTTATTGGGCTTTTAATTATTAAATAAAGTATGAGTCAAATATGTGTAGATACTCTAGTAACTAATTTCTAATTGATGATAGGCTTATTAGAAATTAGGGCTAATGTGTTAAAGTTATATATTAGGGTTATGGTCCTTAAATTACACACAAGGTAACTTTTATAATATCTCATTCTTAGAAAAGAGAGAGCCATCTTCTCAAGATTTCTTGCGTGTTAATTTGGAATATCAAATCCCAATATCCGAAAAAATTTCAAAGAATCCATGGATTCAGGTATGCTTCCGTATCTAGTTTTGTTATCGTTTTGTTCTTGATGATTTGACATGATAGATTCTAATTTATGATTTATTAAGTTTTATATCATATTTTGATTTACGATTCTAACAAGTGACATCCAAGCCTCGTCATGTCGAATCATTGGAAATTGATTAATGTTCCTTCTTTGAATAATTGATTCATGAAATTTCATGAGTTTTATATTTTAGATGTATATGTTGATCTTTGAAGGTTTATACTAAAGTATTTTTTAGATCTTTATTATCTTGAATTGTATTAAAATTTAAAAGTTTTATTTTTATTTTTAATTTGGGTGATTTTCGAATTGATGGATTCAATTATAGGTTTAGAATATTTATGTAATATTATTTGATACCTACTTTTTAATCTTTATTTGCAAATCTTGCTATTCAAATTTTGTGCCCCTAAATTTTGTCAAGGAAATCCGGTGATTGCATGAAAGTCAAGTCGGTGCTTTTGCTATATATATTATGCTATATGAATATACGTATATATCTCAATCATGGGTTTTGTTTTTTTCTTCATGGTTTGTCTTCGATTCTTAAGTTCCTGTGTATTTGCAAGGTATGTGACTACTATTATTATTTTAATCCTATATGGCATTTAATTAAAAAAGGTTAACAGTATATACGCATGACTTAGCTCATATATATACATATATAATATATGCATGTTGTTTTAGAAAAGTATGTAAATACATACATATATATAATTATCTTTCAATTTAATTGAAAGATGAGTTTAAGAAAAATATTTTGAAACAAATGAATTTAGATTTTGGCTTTTAATTAAGGATGTATTATATTTTAAATAGATTAGTTGAAATGAATGTCGCCAAAGTGACCTTTTTAAAGTGACTTTTTTACATAAATTAATTTATTTAAAATATTAAGATGATTATATATTTTGTGATTAATGCGTTTATTGATTGACTCAAAGGTAAGTTAATATTTGATGTAATTTCAATGGCATCTATGGTGATAAATGTGTGACAATTATAAGTTATTTTATGTGAGTAATAAGTTAGTCCAAATATTAATTAATTGTTTGACATAATTTATTGTTAATGTTTGATTGCTACAACAGAGTATCGCTTACTATTAATATTATTGTCCAAAGACTTGAATTAATGTTGTGTTTGGCATCTTGAGATGGGATTAGCCATTATCTTGATTTTATTGTTTACTTATGAATATTGATGTGAGCTTGTTTTTATTTGTTTTATATTCAGCAAGTTCATCTTCTGCTGTCATAATATATGCTAATATAAATTATATACCCATGCTTAATGGGACTAATTTTAAGAAATGGAAAAGGCACTTACTTATAGTGTTTGGTTGTATGGACATAGACCTTACACTAAGGGAAGAATAACATGCACCTCTCACTACGGAAAGCACCCTTAATATTAAGAGGGATTTTGAGAGGTGGGATCGTTCAAATCGCGTGAGTTTAATGATCATAAAACATAGCATTTCAGAAGCATTTAAGGGCACAAAATTTAAATAGATTACTTAGGCCAAGGGTTTCCTTGACAAAATTAAGAAACGTTTTGCCAAAAATGATAAGGTTGAGATGACAACACTTATGACTTCTTTGATGTCGATAACGTATAAGGGTCAAGGAAACTTGAGGGAGTACATTACGGAGATGTTTCATGTTGCTTCAAGACTTAAAGCACTTAAGATAGAGCTTTCTGAGGAATTGTTTGTTCTTATGTTTTTGGTATCGCTTCCTGCACAATTTAAGATTTCTGAGTATTTGCTTGTTCTTATGGTTTTGGTATCACTTCCTGCACAGTTTAACAAATTTAAAATTACTTTCAAAAGGAGAAATGGACTTGTGTGCAAAAGGAAGAAAGGTTGAAACGTGATAACTTTAAAATTGCTCATTTAGCCAATGCCTCTAAAGACAACAACTTATATTCTAAACAAAGTACCCACTAAAGCAGCTACAAAAACACCTTATGAGCTTTGGACAGGTCAAAAGCCTAGTCTAAAGCACTTTCACATTTGGGGATGTTCAGCTTAGTCAAGGCCTTATAGGCCACATGAAAGAAATTAGACTCCAAAACAATAAGCGTCTACTTTATTGGTTATTCTGACCTATCTAGGGGTTATAAGTTTTATGATCCCACAACTAGAAATAATTTTTGAGACGGAAATTGCAACATTTTTAAGGATGTTGAGTTTGGAGGGAGAAATAAGGTTAGAGACATTGCTTTTAAAGAGTCCTATCACTTTTGATGATGTTTAGGTTCTCATACCTATCATTGATTAATAAGTGAATCCAAAACCTCAATAAGACAATGTTGAACAAATCCCTATTCAAGATGAGGTAATTGTTTCAAAAGAACAAACTCAATAACCTCAAGAATAAATGCCATTAAAAAGGTCCACTAGCGAAAAGGGTTACAATGGCTTTAGTGGAATATTTTGACCTTAAGTTGTATCAGATGAATATTAAGTTAATGGTTTCTCAATGGTAACATTAATCATACATTTATATGGTGCAACTAGAAATTTTTGTGTCTAATGATGCAAAGTTAATGGTTTGCAAATTAAAAAAACTTCATCTATGGGTTTAAGCAGACTTCTCGTTAATAGTATTACAAATTATACCAAATGATTATCTCATTTGGTTTAGAGATAAATTTTGTTGATAATTGTATATACCATAAGTTTATTGAGATTAAGGTCCTATATTTGGTTTTATATGTTAATGACACACTGCTTGTCAATAATAAGTATAGTCTTAATTAGTGCCCTAAGAATGATTTTGAGATTACAAAAATGCATAAGATTTTTTACATTTTACTAGTGGAAAGTCTAATGTATGTTCCGGTTTGTATACATTGTAATATTGTGTACATTGTTGGGATGTTAGGCAGATATGTTAAGCAACCCTGGTTTGGTCCATTGGATAGCATCCAAGGGGGTTATAAGGAATTTTTAGAGAACAAAAGATTACATGCTCACATATCGGAGGTCTAATCAGTTAGAGATCATCAATATACAAATTCCGATTTTGATGGAATATGGATACAAGATTTTGTCACTAAGGTGCAAATTGTGAAAACAAATTGCAATCTTTTATTCCAATAGCAATAGTAGCACATCAAAGTAAAAAAAACATAGACTTTATGTTCTTGTTTGTTAAAGTAAAAGTTCAGAGTGGTTAGGTGCCTATAAAGCATATTAGGACAAACTCCATGATTGCAGATTCGCTTACTAAGGGACTGTATCTAAGGTTTTATAAGAGCACACTACTCATATGGGTGTAATGTCATTTAAGGATATTTGGTTTTGTGGGAGTTTGTACTTTTAAATGCTTTTATGTTATAGACAAAATTTCAGTTATTTTAGTTTACGGATATTAAGTTTATTTTTTTGTAGAAATAAAATTTATTTGGTTTATTCACACTCTAATTTTGGTAAGGTTTGATCTCACTAAGGAGGACCAGTTGGAAATATACATGTTTAGAGCATATTGTATGTAATTTCCATGCTACACATCCATACTTGATCTGTGTTATTTTGTTGTGTTGATATACGTGATTAGGGATGGATTTAGTTACGATATATGTAATGAAAGTGGCATTGGTTCTAGGTTAACATAATTAAGGGACGAGATTGTTCGGAATACCTTTATGGATATGATAGTAAAGTTTTGAGCTCATAAGGATATATAATGACATGTAATTATAGAGTAATTAATATAAGTGGTCCAAGTGGGAGATTGTTGAAAATTATGGACATCACATATATAATAAGGGTAATTACATGTTATTATTTATTATCATAATTGGTTAGCCCAAATTAAAAGTGATCTAATTTAGTTAAGGTTTATTGAATAAAGTAATTATTGAATAAAGTATGGGTCAAAATGTGTAGATACTCTAGTAACTAATTTCTAATTGATGATTGGTTGATTAGAAATTAGGGCTAATGTGCCAAAGTTATATATTAGGGTTATGGTCCCTAAATTACACACAATGTAACTTTTCTAATATCTCATCCTTAGAAAAGAGAGAGACACCTTCTCAAGATTTCTTGTGTGCTAATTTGGAAGATCAAATCCTAAGATTAGAAAAAATTTCAAAGAACCCATGGATTCAGGTACGCTTCTGCATCTAGTTTTGTTATCGTTTTGTTCTTGATGATTTGACGTGATAGATCATGATTTATGATTTATTAAGTTTTATATCATATTGTGATTTACGATTCTAACACTAATATGATCCAAAAACAAGTTTAGGGGCCAATGTGAGAAAATTTGTCAAGTTCATGGTCCAATCTATATATTAAACCTTCTAAATATAGTAAAAAACTATTATCATAGTTTTACTTCAATATATATTTTTCACCACATGACTATTACTTTCTATAATGTGTGCATGTTCCTTAATAAATGTACAACACATCGGGGGTTTGTTTTGGTAGGAAGATTAATCTTTAAGAGGTAAAAGGTTCGTAGAGCCCTTGTATTAAGAGTTGGATTGTATTTCATTTTTTTATTAAAAAACAAATTAGTCCATATACATTAGATCAAATAGAAAATTAGTCATTTCTGTTAAAAATTCATCCATTTCTACTATTAAAAACTGGTGTGGTTAATAGAATAACCACGCCACGTGTACCTCATTCTAATATAAAAGACCAGTTTTTAATAGTAGAAATGGATAGAATTTTTAACAAAAAGATCAATATACTCTTTGATCTAATGTACATGGACTAATTTACCCATATTTTGAGTAAATGGGGCAAAATGCAATTAAACTTTTAGTACAAGGGCCTCCATAGTACTTTTACCTCTTTAAGATGCATTAATTTGTAAGTAATTATGAATTCCATCTTTTCATTATAAAAATAATGACTTAGTTAATCTATTTTAATTTATTAGAATCGGTCTTTAAATTTTACAAAAGTTGAGAAATTAAATAAATTAATAATATTAGAAATTCTATCACACACATATGTGCGTAGAAGTCACATATTTAAAATGTAAGTGTGTTTGAAAATAACATATATACATAATGAAATATATGGTTTGAAACTAATTAATAAAATAAAAATAGATTAAATTGTGAGTAAAACGAAATTTAAACACAAAAATACATCATATTAATAATACTAAAAAGTACAATTGTTTATCATGGTATTGTCATCAATCTTGAGTTGGTATCGAGTTAACTTATAACACCAGTTCAATCAGTAACAACATTAATATTAGAAATTTTATCACACGCATATGCGCATGGAAACCATGCATTTAGAACACAAAGGCGTGTTTGAAAACAACATAAATAAATAATGAAATGTATGATTTGAAGCTAATTAATAATAACACACAAATGTGTACGATATTAAAAGAATAGACTAAATTGTGAGTAAAACAAAGTTTAGACACAAAAATACATAAGATTAAGAATACTAAATGAATAGAGTGGTTTATCATTGTTTTGTCATCAATCCCGAGTTGATATCGAATTAATTTGTGACACTAACTCAATCAACAACATTATTAATATACACAAACATATAAAATGTATGTAACAAATATACATATTAAAGTTTGATATAAAACAAAAACTTGTTTTAGTTCAATCGATAAATGAAAAAATTTAATGCATAGTGTTATTGGTTTAAATTTTATTATAGACAAATTTTATTGATTTATAAAAATATTAAAAACCCAAAAACACTTATACAATCATATCATATGCTTAGCAAAATAGTTTTTAGTAATGACCTAAATGAGTTGGAATGAATAACATCAATTCTATAAATTGTTGACCTATTAATTTTTATTAATCTTTTACATATAAATTCTTAAATTATTAATTTTCGAATTAAAATGAAAAATTTAACAAAATTACCTAATTAAATTAACTTGTACTTTTTTCGTAAAATGCGATGATGAAATAACTAAAAGTGAAAATAAAAACAAATTTCATAAATTATAAAGTAGTAGAATAGAATGAAATTCATGATTGAAGTGATTAATAGTGCATTGAAGTTTGGGCGGAGAATGAGCAAAAGCGGGCGCTGATGGTTTATTGAAAAAAGCAAACAAAACAAAAAATAGGGGGGGACTAGAAATAGGGGCAAAAGATAACGCGTCGCCGCATCGGTGTGTCGGACTAAGAACCGTTTAAACGTAACCGCTAATGGGGTGTCTCACGTACAAACAACAACTCCACCTAAGCCTAAGCTTTCCTTTTTATTTGAGCTTACATCTCTTATTTAACAAAACGTATAACAAGTATATGGAACCCAAAATCAGATCCTCTCTACCAATTTGCTTGAAATGAATATGGGGTTTTCAAGTAAAAATGCCCATAATATAATTGAGTGGAGCAGTTGTGATAAATAGTTGCT
This sequence comes from Gossypium raimondii, assembly GCF_025698545.1. Classification (NCBI taxonomy): domain Eukaryota; kingdom Viridiplantae; phylum Streptophyta; class Magnoliopsida; order Malvales; family Malvaceae; genus Gossypium; species Gossypium raimondii. Next base: position 11,093,078 of record NC_068572.1, on the reverse strand, counting down.
CCCCTCTATCTGACTTTTAGATTACTAAATTTAGTTGCTTTCAATATTCATACGAACTCCCCCATATATTCCCATTTAATGATCACATTTCCCAATCATTTGCTTCACGTCATCAAACAGCTAATGCCATCCCCAAGCAAGCAACGCTGCTTTTCTCCTCTTTTTCTTTTTGTTTCCCAATTAATTAAGATGATGGATCCAACATTTATTTCTCTTTAATAACGAGAGGTGAACAATTCTATTATGTAATTTTCAACCTTTACCGGTAACATAAGTAGTAAATTAGAATTTGTGAAAATCATGTATTTTAGATATGTATTTAAAAATTGAGGTGGATACTCATTAAGGCATAAGAGATTAAGAAAGTTTTGTAAATTTTAATTAGCCCTCAATATTTTGAAAATTATTATTATACTTTTGAAAAATTTTAAAATTTCAATTCGACTCTTCAATTTCTTTTTTTCTTTTTGTAAATGTTCTTAAAATTTTTATAAATTTTAATTAGACCTAATTACACCAAAACAGGCTTTTAGCGGCGCTTTTTAGGCCTTTAGCGGCGCTTTTAGCGCCAGAAACTTTTAGCGGGGCTTTAATAAGTTAGCGCAATGTAAGCCGCTAAAGATTGCGCATTAACTTTAGCGTTTTAAAAAAAAGTCGCTAAAGACCTAGTCTATAGCGCTTATATCACAAACGCCATTGAAGAGTAAGAGCTTTTTTGGCGCTTTAGTAGAAGCGCCATGAAGAGTAATATCTTTAGCGGTTTTTTGGTATAAGCGCCGCTATAGACTAGTCTTTAGCGTTTTGGTAAAGCGCGCTATAGATCGAGGTCTTTAGTGGCGTTTGTGACCGAACGCCGCTATAGATCGAGGTCTTTAGCGCTTTTCCCACAAACGCCGAATAGACCTCGATCTATAGCGCTTTACCAAAACGCCGCTAAAGACCTAGTCTATAGCGGCGCTTATACCAAAAAACGCCGCTAAAGACTAACACCTTTAGTGGCGTTTTAAAACGCCACTAAATTTGGCGATTTGTAAAATAAATTTTATATATTTTCACCTCCGTAAAAAAACAAATCAAGAAATCATATCTAAACCAACCAAAAGTAATAAATCTATATATTAAACAAATAATATAATAAATATCAATAAATATTATAAAATTCAGATTATTCAGTACAAAAATGTTAAAAGTTAAAATGATAATTCAAAGTAAAATTGAAGTATATTTACACGATAGTCTAAGACGCCATGGTTCGATCAATGAAACATCTTCATCATACTCTGAGTCAGCTTTGGAGTTCATCGAACTTTGACGCCGCTCGCTCCCTCACGCAGCCTCTACTTCCCTCGTTTTAGCCTCTGCTTCCCTCTTAGCAACTGCACTTCTCTCATTGCCGCCCGCTTTCTTGTCACAGATTCGCTCTAAGTCATTGGAGTTCTTCATACTTTCGTTGAACCTCACTTCTTCTTCTCACGATCTGCTTTAAGTTGTAGTTGGAGTTCTTCATATCTTCTTTGAACATCAACTTCTCTCGATGTTGCCTCCTCTTTAAGTTGTGTAATTTGCTCAGCTGTTGTCGCTTGCATCTGAGCCATCTGGTCTCTTAACCTCGAACTTCAAACTTCACTCGACTCTCAAGGCATATATTGTTGCGAGCTAGATCCAAAATATTGGGATGGGTTAACAAAAGATCCTTGAAATCGAACCCGACCATACCTTTCAGACCCAAAACTTCAGTGATAATCCGGTTATCAATGTCATCAATATGAACAGAACTATCACCGAAGCAATCGCTTCAGATCGCCTTTTATCCTTCAATTTTTCCTAAAAATAAATCACATAGTTAGGAACATAATATATATTAAAAACCCAATGCAACATAACTTAACAATATTTGCATTACAATAAATGTAATAAATAATTAGAAAGTAAACACTATAAATAATTAAAACAAGTGAAATTGTATTAAGCAAACGTGCCATAATTTCGCAACTTCAGAGTCATAGGGTTATCATCTTTCTTCCTATGTGTAATGTCAAAAGTTGAAGTCGTCCAACTTTTGACCGATTTACGATTCCTACAATACAATAGTAAAAATATTAATTGATAGAAAGTATTAAATATCGCCAATATTAAAAATTCAAAATACCTCTGCATGAGCTACACACGCAAAACTTTTCGACCCAAATGTGTGAGTGAATTTTGTTGTCGCCTACTTTGTTTTCCAACTTTTCACGATCCTACATTATGAAATTATTAGTACGTTAATTAGGAAATACTATACACTAAAATAATTACAAAATTTTATAAGTTACACATACCTCTCCTTTCTTCAAGTCCAAAATCTAACGACCTCTTCCCACCGGTACCTCAAAGATTCCTGGGACATTTTGTAATCTCTCGTCGAGTGTTGTTTTGTCTTAAAATATTCTTTCTTTAAAGTGCTCTTATGGTCTCGCCATCTTTTTCCCAATGCCTTCTTTACATAAGCATCGGAGACCTCTAGAGCAAATCTCGCCTACAAAAAACACAATTTAAGAAAGTAAATGTAAATGAAACTTAAACCCAAGTATTATAATTGACATACACGTTTTGTTACCTTAATGTTATCGAGAGCTTGGTTCTTGTTACTCTCGGGCACTTTATGCCATGACTCGAAGTTAATTGGCAACACATTTGCATTCCGTGCTAGAATGCCCATGTATCCTGCTAAAAGGCGGGCTTCTGATCCAACAGGCTAACCAAAGCTATTACTGGATACTTGGACACGCTCGACTGGATCTAGGTCGTATAAATCGCTCAGTACTGTACGTCCGCGAACTCTCCGAGTCCCACCAATTTCATTTGAAAAATAAAAGTATTGTAATATACGAAATTTAAAAAAAACAAAGAAGAAGTCAACACACATGTAAATTAAATGTTAAATTACTTTGATCTTCTATAGGTTCCTCGTGTAACCTAACATTCAAGATCCAATAGCGATCTGTTGTTCAAGGTCTTTGTTTGTTTCCTTGAGTTTAGAGTACCTTGAACAATGCGGTGCGATCGCACTTTTCTTCTAGGCATTTTATCTGCAATACAAATAAATTAGTTGAAAACATAGCATACAATTACAACAATAATATCACATATAAAATATGTTGAAATATCATCATTCGTAAATATATACATACATAATCGTAAAAGCTTACTACATTATAATTCGTAAATATCTTCATCCGTATCCTGGCGGACCAATCCAAATTGTGTACTAGTACTAGGGATGTTTTCGTTTAAGTTCTGTTCTGGAAATGGTAAAGTTTGTGTTCTGTCGTCAATGTCATCTCTACTTCCACTGCCCATGTCAAACAAGTCTCTAAGGATGTTACGAGTACAACGTACCAACCCTCATCGCTTGGATCTTTTGAGTAAAAACTTGTTTGACTTGAGAAGGAAATACATACTACTCATCAATCAATTGTTGTCCTGTGTGAATCAATCGAGCGAAGTTTACCATTGTGAAACCAAACTGATCTTGCTTGATTCCATGTACAGTATTAACATCTGCCCAATCACCTCGAAATAAGACAACTTTCCATTTGCCGTAGTAATCCAACTCAATTATGTCAGTAAGAAGTCCAAAATATTCCACATTTCCCTCCACAGGATTATTGTCCCTAGCACTAGCATAACTTGTAATTGAGGAATTAAGAACTATTCCACAATTTTGCGTTCTCCTCAATCTCTCGCGATATTTTGTATGAAATCTGAATCCGTTTATGAGGAACGTACTATATCTTTTAACCACCCGATTTGGACCTTGGGAAAGCCATTTAACTTCGTCGGTGACATTCTTCCCACTCCAAACCTATTGAATGGAAAGTAAACTGAGTAATTAAAAATGTTTTGAACAAATATTATTATTTGTCGGTGAAAGCTCCAATTACATACCATTTGGCTTAACCATTCATGAAAAGATTCTGTAAACAACTTATTGATATCTCGATGTTGTGTTCTTCGGGAGTGCGAACGAGATCTCAATATTTGTTTGTACTCACTATGTTAAAAAAATGTTCAGTTTGTTAGACTATAAACAATTTTAAAATGATGAATATTTATCAAATTTCTAGAAATTACTTGCGTAAAGGTTCCATTGATTCGTGGTGAAACAGAACATATCGATGTGCTTGTACCCACGATAAATCATCTAATTCTGCAATTTCAACTTTACCGATTGGTTCTCTAAAACTTTGGAACAAATAATTGTCGGCAAAGTTATGATCCGTGAGTCAAGCATTTCTATTAGGTCTGTTCAACCGTGTTTCAACATCTTCTAAATATCTTGAACAGAAGGTCATACATTCCTCTGCCAAGTAGCCTTCAGCAATCGATCCTTCTGGATAACGCTTGTTACGGCAATAAGACTTTAATTTGGACAGGAACCTAAACACGATATACAACATTATCAAAAGTTGTAACTAAAGTCATAGGTGAACAAAGGAAAATTTTAAAAATTGTAATTAACACCTTTCTATGGGATACATCCATCGATAGAAAATAGGTCCGCCAAGAATTGCTTCACGCGGGAGATGGATTATCAAGTGAACCATAATAGTGAAGAAGGAAGGTGGGAAGATTTTCTCCATGTTGCATAAAGTTAAAGCGGCTCGATCCTGTACCTTCTGAAGTTCTTGAACATCCAAAACTTTGCCACAAATGGCTTTCATTATATTGGATAGTTCAATTATACAAGAAGCCACCTTCTTGGAAATACAACATCGTAGAGCAACTGGCAGTAAATCTTGCATCAAGATGTGATAGTCATGTGATTATAGCGAATATAGTCTTCGATCTTTAACACTAACACATCGAGATATATTTGATGCATACGCATCTGGAACCTTTATATCCTTCAACACCATGCAGAACACTTCTTTCTCTGTCTTCGACATTGAGAAAATAGAAGGCGGCAATCGATATTTACCATTCGGAAGTGGATTCGGATGAAGATCAGGTCGAATTCCCATCTCAACTAAATCAAGTCGACTCTGAAGATTGTCTTTTGATTTTCCGTCTACATTCAAAATTGTACAGACAATGTTCTCGCAGACATTTTTCTCAATATGCATAACATCAAGATTGTGTCGTAAAAGGTGGTGCTCCCAATAAGGCAACTCAAAAAAAATACTTCTTTTTTTCCACAAGTCCGCATCATTAGGATCATCTTCTTCATCGGAGTTATCATCAGCTTCATCATTTGATCTTCTATTTCTTTGCGTGTTTGCCGGTTGATTCATCTTCCCATAACTGAAATTCATATCTTCCAACATTAACAAGATTTCAGATTCACTTGTCTGCGAAGGAGCTTCTCTGAACTCTTCAGTACCGTCAAATGCCGAACTCTGACATCTAAATCTATGATTTTTCGGTAACCACCGATGATGCCCCATGTAAGAGAACTTCTTCCCATTGTATAACCATTGCGAACATGTTTGTGCAGCACAACAAGGGCACACATAACGACCCTTGGTACTCCAACCGGATAAATTGGCATAAGCGGGGAAGTCATTAATGGTCCACATCAAAGCTGCACGTAAATTAAAGTTCTCCTTTCTCAGCACATTCTATGTCTCGACACCAGCCCGTAATTGTTTTAACTCTTCAATAAGTGGCTGTAAATAAATGTCGATATCATTCCCGGGCCCTTTCTCTCCAGGGATAATCATAGATAAGATAAGGGAATATTGCTTCATGCAAATCCACGGAGGCAGATTGTAAGGAACAAGCACTATTGGCCAAGTACTGTATGCAGTACTCATGATCTTGTAAGGATTAAATCCATCAGATGCTAGGCCAAGCCTCACACTCCTGGGATCGCTTGCAAAGCTTGGAAATTTATTGTCAAATGATTTCCAAGCTAAAGAATCTGACGGATGCCTTAATAGTCCATCATCGGTTCGTCCTTCATGGTGCCACGTCATTGACTCCGCTGTCTTCGACGACATGAATAGCCTTTGAAGCCTTGGTATCAGCGGAAAATACCGTAAAATCTTGACCGGCTTCTTTCTTGGTCGTGCATCATTTTCATCATTGTTCCCATCTTCGTGTTTCTATTCATCCAACGGATTCGCCGCATACATGACAAAGACTGTTGGTTTATCCGACGCCCAAAGACAACATGCAATCATTCGGCAACTATGGATTTTGTTGTACCCAAGACCTAAGTCTTTTATCATTTTCTTCATATCTTTGCATGACTGAGGGATTTTTGCAAACGGAAACATTTCTCTCAAAAACTCTAACAGCATTGTCAATGAGTTCCCGGTCCACCCTCCCAAACATTTTAACTGGAAAAGACGAATGTAGAAAGACATTTTTGAAAATTTCGATCCCTCATATAGTTCTTCGTTCATCTCATTAAGTAGCGCATAGAACTTTGCCGCTTCTCCATTAGCCTCTTCATGATGTACACTTCTTCCGGTTTCGGTAAAAGCATTTCCACCGAGATTACAGTCATCAGATGGCACAAAGTCGGGTGGGAACGACTGTAAACCATGACTGTGAATATTAAATGCTTCCCGCAACATCCTTTCAATGTTATCCCCTCTAACAGACTGATGGTAAGTAGTACTATCATAAGATACATCCATCCTTGAAGAGGAAGTACTAGGCGGGCATTCTCCATGAAAAAACCATTGTTTATAACCACGAACAAACCCATCAACAATTAGATGCTCATATACAACTTCACGATAATGCCAATTTATGTTGACACACTTCTTACACGGGCAAAGAATCATGTTCTCTTGGCTTGTATATTGAAATGCAAAATTTAGAAATGTTTGTACTCCATTTCGATAACCGTCGCTTACCCTTGACAAATTCATCCAAGACCGGTCCATTTCTTATTTCTTTAAGCCTAATCTTGACAATAAATTGCACGGGTAAGTTATGTATTGTGTAAGCTATGTAAGTTGTGTATTATGTAAGTTATTATTATGCTTTAAGTTATGTAAGTAATGTATTATGTAAGTTGTGTATAATGTTAGTTATGTAAGTTATGTAAGTTATGTAAGTAAGTTATGTAAGTTATCAAAGTAATGTATGTTATGTAAGTTGTGTTATTATGTATTATGTAAGTTAAGATGGATTACGTAAGTTATGTAAGTTAAATGTATTATGTAAGTTGTAAGTTAAATGTATTATGTAAGTTGTAAGTTAGATGTATTATGTAAGTTGTAAGTTAGATGTATTATGTAAGTTGTAAGTTATTATGTATTATGTAAGTTATGTAAGTTAAATGTATTATGAAGGTTATGTAAGTTGTGTAAGAGATTTAAGTTATGTGAGTTTTGTATTATGTAAGTTATGTAGGTTATTTAGGTTATGTAAGTTTTGAGTTGTTCAGGTGGTAGGTTATTGTTATTAAATATTAATACCTATTATTGTTAAATATTTTTAATAAAAATAAAATAAATAATTTAATTATACTTTAACATAATTATTGTTAAGTACAATTTAATAAAATAATATATAATTTAATAACATTACTAATATAATTATTAATAATATTTAATAATAATTTTAATATAATATTATTATTAAGAATATTTCATTGCCTAATATCATTTGCTTCAATCTAGCATCTCACTTGTTCTCTTAAGTCAAAATAGCCAATATTAAAATGAGTTTAACATACTGTATGATAATCCAATAATAACATTTTATTTTAATAGTCAATTTTAATAGAAAACATATATTTTATATTTTATATTTTATTTTATCTTTTATGATAACATGATAACAAAAATTAATTATAAGGTATACTCTTTATTAAATTAATTATTTATAACTCGAATTGGTGAAATAAAACCTTCAAAATGTCAAAAAATTACCCCATTGTTTATAACATTAGTTCTTTTCATATGTGAAATAAAAATCAAAAGTCATAGTCCTATGTTTTTAAAAACTCATAGTTCTTTTCAATTAATTAAATGATTGCGTTTTTTTGCCTAAGTCTGCAAAAAAAAACATGATAAATGGAAAATTCTATGTTCATAATCCTTTCTAAGCTAAAAGAACTGTTACTAATCGAAGTTAATTGATTTTCAACAAAGAAAACCGAACACATGAGAATTCAAATGGAGATCAAATATAGTAAGATCACATTATACTTATTCTTCTATCATATTAAATATTCATGACAACTTCAAACAAACAAAAAGAGGTCTCCTCAAGATTCTTTTGCCTATTACATTGATATGGCCATCAATCCTCGTAGTTTAACAATATTCAAGATTTAGTCCCTACATTTAAATTTAAATAAAGGCTTCTAGCAAAAGTGGAATTACATTGCTTAATGAAATCACAATGTTTGACCATTCCAATTACATTGCTTAATGAAATCACAATATTTTATCTTCTTGTAATTTAATTCTAGAATAATATTTTTATTATAATGTAAGCGTTAGAAAATATGTTAATTTATCTATGTTTAAAACTTTAATGAAATAAAATATAAACAATTATTAAATATCAAACTAAAAATACCATAAAATATTTTTAAAATATGGATAAATCTAAAACGAGCTTAAATTAACCATTTACAGATATAAGTATACTTAAACAAACATAAAAATTATTAAACCATACAAGTAGCTTATTGTACTGTTAAAGCATGACAAGTATTTTATGGTTTTCTAGCTTATTGTACCTTAAAGCTTGGAGTTAGCCTTCTTCGCTCAACGAATCATTGTCTTGAACTATTGTTTTCGTTTTATTTTGATTATTAAATTTTCTTCTCTTCTTTCTTTTAAATTTATTCATTAATCTCTTCAAAATTAAATATTTCGATCATTCTCTCATTAGTTGCGTTAGATAAGTGACAATAAGTTGATGTCAACTTTTTATTAGTCTAATAATAAATTTAACCTCAAATATTTATACATTCTATCAATTTAATCCTAAATAGAAAATATTTAACAAATTCAGTTATTACTATTTACAAAATTTTGATGAAAGTTCAAACCAGTATTACTTTTTCACTATGAAAAGAATGGTGATATTTCCATAAATAAAGTAGTAAAGACATGAGGCGACATCTATTGAACAAAAAATTCCCAACCGTGTGATAACATGAGAAGTGCTACAATTTTGTTTCTATTTATTTTGTTTCTATAATTAGTCTTAACGCAAAAATTATGTTGATATTTAGAGTTTATTTCATTTTATAAGAGGATGAACGAGGAACTCAATAATAGGATAATTCGAATGGAGAAAGAATTAGATGGAAAACGGGCATTAGAAATGGAACTTCAGAACTAAGAAAGAGATTGACGCTTTTGAAGCGAGGTTGAGGCAAGTATTAAGAAGTTGAGAGAAATGGATATTAAACTTGCATTTTCATCAGCTTTTACTCCAAACCAATGAAAGCATTCCCAGTATAAAAGAAGTGAAAGCTATAGTGTACCTTCGCAACGATGAAGAAAAATGAAACGATTGAAAACCCTATACACAGAGAAGACGATTTCAAGACATTTCAGGGTCATCAACAAATAACAAACAAAAAAATTAAGCTAGACAAGAAAACCCAATGTTTAAATGCGCAGAATCGGGAAATCTTACCTTAAATACTGTTTCCCCCGACGATAGAATCCGAATGTCTGCCCACCTTCTCCGTCTTCTTTGACTGGGTTATGTGAGTTAGCAAGAATCCGAAACAATGAAGGTAAATAATCCTTATAAATTTGCAAGAAACCGAACAACGGAACACCGAAGCTTTTCAATTGAAGAATCGCATGTAAGAAATCGCAAATAGAAAAAAGGATTAGGGATTTCGACAGATTGGGGATTTGGTGCTGGGGGCGGGGATTTAGTTGAAAACTGAAATATGTTTAAAATGACACCGTTGTCGATTCCAACTTTTACGGCGCTTACAATCAAACGCCACTAATTTTACAACATTTACGGCGTTTTGAGAATAAACGCCACTAATATTTAATTCGTCAATGAAACGGCGCTGTTTCGTTCAATTTATATTAAAGATACTGCAGCGTTTATTCGCAAAACGACACTAATATTTAGATTGTGTGGCGTTTTTCAGCAAAACGCCACTAATTATTCACTTTTAAAAAATATATTAATAAGTTTATAAGTTTTCAAATTATTTTTCAAAGGTACATTGTTATGACTTTGTTAATATTATTTCAATAACATTATATAAAAATATGTTACATATTTAATACATTAATTTTAAATGTTAAAATTTAATAAATTTTATAAATCATACAAATTTCATTTCATGAAACGGCTCCGTTTTATTCAATTTGCGGATATTATTCATATTTGCGGCGTTTTAGTAGAAAACGCCACTAAAATTTCATGTACAGAATCAGACGGTGCCGTTTTATTAAAACATAAGTAAACTTTCTAGCGTTTTCATAAAAACGCATACAAATGATTAATGAAACAACGCTGCTTTTGAGTTTAAAGATAATTTCTGGCTTTTTTCTAAAACGCCACAAATAAAAATGCAATCGAGATATATTTGCTAAAATTTGAATAAATTTTGTTATTTATTTATTTATCTCTTGTACATTTAATTTAAATTTTACATAAATACTTGTTAAAATTTTAAGTAATATTTAAAAGTATTTAATATAAAAATTAATTAATAACCCCTAATTCTCAAATTCCTAACCCATATATAACCCCTAAATCCCTTTAACCCTTAAAGCATAAACCCTAAACTCTTCTAACCCTAAACCATAACCCTAAAAAATTTTATTATATAATTTTACTATTTAAATTTTACGTAAATAAATATTATTTAAAAATATTAAGTAATATTTAAAAGTATTTGATACATGTATCAATATCTACATGCATAAAGTGATCGATCATCTATCTATTATATATCTCTTAAATAATATAAACTATATACTCATAATTTAAATTCATCCAAATTTCTTATTAACTTAAATAACATATTTGATATAAAAATTAATAAAAACTATTTAATCTAAACTTAAACTCTAACCTTACCGTTCAAACCCTAAACCAGAAATCCCTAAACCCTAAACCCTAAACCCCTAAACCCTTAAACCCTAAATCTTAACTCTTAACTCCCCTTAACCCCAAAAGCATAACACCTAATCCCTAAACCCTAAATCCATACCCTGACCTACTCCTTAAACTCTAAACCATATACTATAATGATAATTAATTCAATATTTTAAATTTAATACTACCTCTTTTACGATTATATAAGAAATTATTTAATATATAAACTAAAAAAATCAGTAATGTATCCAAAAAACTTTAAAATATTTTAAATAATAGTTTTTAATTTTTCAATTTTAAGAAATACTTTAAATTATTTTAAATCCACGATCATTAGCGCGCTTTTCTAAAAACGCCGCTAAATCCCTCAAAAGTACAGAAAACGACGACGTTGCGCTTAGTTTTTTTTGCGGCGCTTTCCAAAAAACGCCGCTAAAGACTGAACATTAGCGGCGCTTTAACAAAAACGCCGCTAAAATCCCCGAAAGCCAAAAAACGTCGTCGTTGGGCTTAGTTTTTTTGCGGCGCTTTAACAAAAACGCCGCTAAAGACTTCAGCATTAGCGGCACTTTCTGTAAAAGCGCCGCTAAATCCCTGAAAGCTCGGGAGACGACGTCGTTGCGCTAGTTTTAAGTAGCGGCGCTTTTCCAGAAACGCTGCTAAAGACCTAACCATTAGCGGCGCTTTATAGAAAGCGCCGCTAAATCCCTGAAAGCTCGGGAAACGACATCGTTGGGCTTAGTTATTTTTGCGGCGCTTTCCTAGAAACGCCGCTAAAGCCTTGAGCATTAGCGGCTTCATCAAAAACGCCGCTAAATCACCGAATGCTGGGGAAACGGCGTCGTTGCGCTAGGTTTTTTGCGGCGCTTTCTCAAAAACGCCGAGAATGATTATTTTTAGCGGCGTTTTTTATAATGCGCCGCTAATGATTGATCTTTAGCGGCGTTTGTTATCCAAACGCCGCGAAAAACGACGCTAAAAGCCTGTTTTGGTGATAAAATTTTTGAAAATTCTCACTAAAATCCTCAAAGTTTTTAAAATTTTTAGTTAGACCTTCCAAAACTTAATGCCAGGATCCACCATTGTATAAAAATAACATATAATAAATTATGTGACGTAATATTTCAAAATAATAACAATACATATACAATATGTATCAATTAAAATAAACATATGGGTGAAGCAATTTGTATAATAACATTAAAAATATTAAAATAATACTTTGATTAAAGTTTTAAAGAAAAGATTTTATAAATATTGGTGGTATGGATTTAAATATCAACATATATTAATTTTATTAAAAATATATAAAAGATAAAAATACTCTAATAAATATAGAGCTTATTTCAAATATGTAATTTCAATTTAATAAAGTTTCAATCCGACTCTTCTACTATATTATTTTTTAAATACATTTGTATATATGCACTACTTTATTAGCTAGTTAATTGGGAAAAGAGTACACACAATGTTGTGCACTTGGCCTTGATAAAAAAGCCAAAAAGACTTAGTTTGGGAAACGCAAGAGCTTTACACTTTGAGGCAGCTAAAGCATATATACAGCTATAAGACAAGATGAAGCTAACCTATACAGTTACTTATATTAGGCAAAAATCAAAAGATCAAAAGCAAAAAAAAGCTATGAAATTAAAACGCCCAGATAAAGTATACAGCTCATCATATTGTTTAACCCTAGCCCCCTCCCTACAAAATATCCGGGCAAGTTTGTTCATCAACAAGTTATGTGTGTCATCCCATCATCAAATAATTAAATAAGCTTCAAAGCTATGGTGTATATATATATATGGGATTTTATGCAGAGTGAAATATATAAGTTCTTTCTTCTTCTCTACACTGATCAATACAGAGAAAGAGCTTCATATCAACAACAATGGCTGCAAACATCCATGATCAAAGTTTCTCTATTGTTTTTGGTCTTCTGGGTACTTATTAATTACATCATTAATTAACCTCTAACCATGTTTATACTTGTTTCTTACATCTTTACTACCTTTAATTTTGTGCAGGGAATATTTTGTCTTTCTTTGTTTATCTTGCCCCACTGTAGGTTTTCTACTAACTCTTTAATATTTCGTCTAATTATTGGGAATATGCATATATTAACATTTTTATTTATATATTTATTTTGGGTTCAAAACGAAGGCCAACTTTTTACAAAATTTTCAAGAAGAAATCAACAGAAGGTTTTCAATCGATTCCATATTCAGTAGCACTTTTCAGTGCCATGTTGCTTCTTTACTACGCTTTCCTCAAGCAACACGATGCAGTCATGCTCATCACCATTAACTCCATTGGGTCCGGCATCGAGTCCATTTATCTCATTTTTTACCTGATTTATGCTACCAAAACAGCCAGGGTACGTATCAATATACCCTTTTTAAACCTTGATCTTTTATTATTATTATTATTATCATTATTATTATTTTAATAGCAATTTGCATTGCAGATATACACGACAAAGCTGGTTATATTTTTCAACATAGTGGCATTAGGATTAATCATACTTGTCACCTTGGTATTTTTTAAAGGCCATCTTCGAGTTTCTATCGTAGGGTGGATTTGTGCCATCTTCTCAGTTTGTGTCTTTGCTGCTCCCCTTAGCATCATTGTAAGTAAAACTAAGTAAAACTCATTAACTTGTTAATAATGAAATAACATTCCTTTTTTTTTTAATTTATAAACTTTGCAGAGATTAGTGATAAAAACGAAGAGTGTGGAATACATGCCATTCCCATTGTCATTCTTTTTGACTCTCTGTGCTATAACATGGTTTCTTTATGGGTTTTCATTAAAAGATTTCTACATAGCAGTAAGTAGTCTATAATACTTGTTTGTATACACAAAATACCAAAATTTTTTGGTTATCTATCGATTCATTTATTTTCTTTATGTTGTTCTAGACACCAAACATTTTGGGGTTCAGCTTTGGGATAACTCAGATGATATTATATCTTGTATATCGCGGCGAAACGAAAGCATTGGTCTTGCCTGATAGCAACAACAAGGTCCAATTAGAGCAATTTCCGAATGCTAATAATGTCCAACAAAGTACTGTAAACCAGAATCAAGAAGGTGCCATGAATTATGGAGTTGCAGGGATGATTAGCAACTCACAAGTTGTCCCTAGTGAACTCAACGTTTGAACTCTTGAAAGTCATAAAATGGCATTGCAAGTAATAATGGATCTCGGACTTAGTGAGTTAAGGAATTCATACAAACATTTACTAAGTTTGAAATTCATTTTAACATAGTCAATACTTTCCTATTTTGTATAAAAATTTGAAGTAATATTGCAACCATAGAAAATTTTAAGTATATAGAAGGAATGGCATGGCGTATTTCCAGATATTTTATTTTGAAAGAATAGTTAAATTTGGATATAAATATAATGCACACAAATAATATTCAATATTTTTAGGTCGTTTAACATTTTAAACAGTACAAAGACTTCAAATTTTCAATTTTGCATTGAAAAAATACCGAAATGTCATGCAGATCTTACTTACTTATTGAGTGAATTAAATTTCAATAATGTGGTATTAAAATAAATTAATTAAAAATGAAAAAAGTTGCTGCCACAAAGCCTAAATTTACTAAAGATATCGTTAAACCTCTTAAAAATCTTGAGAAGGGTGTATGTTCAAGTGTCGGTGAAGATACAAATAATTACATTTCCCTTACAGATGCTCTAATTCTACGATTTGTTTCTTCTACCCTCTTTGACAAATGCTTTGCTTTCCTTTCTATAATTTTTCTATTTTGTATCACTAACGAGTTTGTGCAAATAATCTAGTATTTGTTTATTAGAATTTAAGTAAATTATTTTTCAAATTTTTCTTCTGGGAATTTTTCTATTTCTGGGGTTCTTATAAAATTTGGGAATAGGTTCTAAAGGGTATTTTATTTTACATAAAATATACCGTGAAATTAATATATTTTAATTTTAACCACTCAATAAGGATTCCAACCATTAGATTGATAAATTGTTCTCAATGTAAAATTGTTCACATTCATATAAAATGCTTACAAACTATTTATAGATTATAGATAACCCTTTAAAACAAAAAAAAAACTGAAAATATTAAAATCTAATAATAACCAATGACTCTTGACCTTTCATCCTCCTAAACAAAAAACTACTAATTTAAACCCATTAAAAAAAAACAACATAACTCTTGACCTTTCAACTCTTGACCTTTCACTTACATAACTCTTAACTTTTCATTTAAGTTTATTTAACAAAACTCCCCTGTAAACTAAAATGCTTCTGCCATCCTTCATGCCGATTAATTTCTTGTAGTTGTAGAAGAGTACCATCGGTAGCGATTTTGTGAAGATATCCGCGACTTGGTCTTGACTTGCCACGTGCACTAATTTCACACTTCCTTCCTTTACATGATCTCGGATGAAATGAAAACGAATGTCAATGTGTTTGCTTCTCTCATGATTCACTGGGTTTTTTGCCAACTCAAGCGCTGATTTATTGTCAACTCGTATCTCAGTTGCACCGAGTTGTTGTTGCTCCAACTCACCCAACAAATTTCTGAGCCATATAGCATGACACACACACCAAGATGCTGCCACATATTCAGCTTCACATGTCGATAGTGTCACGATTGGTTGTTTCTTTGAAAGCCAAGCAAATGTTGTGTTACCCATAAAGAACACATATCCCGATGTACTTTTCCGATCATCTAAGTCTCCGCACCAATCACTGTCGAAATATCCAATCAACTTGTAATCTTCCATATTTGAATAGAATAACCCGAGTGACACCATTCCTTAAATGTACCGTTGGATTCGCTTCAACGCCTTCCAATGTGAATAAACCGGCTCCTTCATGAATCGACTTACAATGCCAACACTTAGCGAAATGTCAGGCGTTGTGCAAGTGAGATAGGGAAGGCTTCCCACCAAACTCCGGTATTTGCTCGGGTCGACTCGTTCTCCTCCATCGAATTTCGAGAGTTTTACACCTGGTTCCATTAGTGTTGATACCGGGTTGCAATGTTCCATCTTGTATTTCTTCAAAATTTCCTTTGCATATGCCTCCTGTGACACAAAAATACCTGTCTCTTCTTGTCTAACCTCCAAACCAATGAAATACTTCATTAAACCCAAATCTGTCATCTCGAATTATTGTGTCATCTTACTCTTAAAATCTAGTATCATCTCACCATTGTTTCCCATAAAAATGAGGTCATCGATATAAAGAGCAACAAATAACATATTACCTCCATTCTTCTTCACGTAGAGGGCATGTTCATAGGGACATTGTTTGAACCCGTTCTCCTTGAAGTATGTATCGATACGAGTATTCCATGCCCGCGGTGCTTGCTTCAACCCGTAAAGTGCCTTCTTCAATTTTAGCACCTTCTTCTCTTCTCCATTTTTTATGTATCCGGGTGGTTGTTCGATGTAGACTTCTTCTTCGAGCACACCATTCAAGAATGCCGAGTTGACATCCATTTGAAATATCGGCCATTTAAATTGAGCTGCTTGTGCAAAGAGCAATCGGATTGTCTCCATTCTTACAACGGGAGCAAATACCTCGTCATAATCAATCCCCTCCTTTTGCTTATATCCCTTTGCAACAAGTCGCGCCTTGTACCGTTCTAACTCACCTTGAGCATTCATCTTTCTTTTGAACACCCACTTCACACCAATGGGCTGACTTCCTTTTGGTAATTCAGTTAACTCCCATGTGTTGTTATGGTCAATTGCTTTAATCTCCTCGTCCATAATAGTTTGCCACTTCTTATCTAGCACCGCCTCTTCAAAACTTATATTCTCAGAATCTGCCAAAAGACATACAATATGTACCTCATTTGTTGAATCATACAAATCTTGCAAACTTTGCATTTTTCGTTGTTGCGGTTCATCTTCATCATCGGTAATTTTAGGATTTGTCGGTATGATTGTTGGTGTAGCAATTGATGATCCTCCATCTTTGATGATAACCTCCGTTGAGTTATTCAATCCCACTCGCTTGTTTCATTAAATTGTACATCACGATTTACCACAACCTTCTTACTTATCGGGTTGAGTAGCTTGTATCCTTTTGTTTTCTCATCATACCCAATAAAAATAAACCTTTTTCTTTTATCTTCAAGCTTCGTTCTTTGCTGATCTGGTACATATGCATAGGCCTCACTACCGAATACTTTGAGATGAGAAACTGATGGTTTTTGTCCGCTCCAAGCCTCTTGTGGTATTTGATCATCCAACTTCGCATGTGGACATCGATTTTGCACATAGATGGCACATTGCACGGCTTCCACCCAAAATTCCTTCGGCATCTTCTTGCTCTTGAGCATTGATCGAACCATGTCGAGAACAGTCCGGTTCTTCCTCTCGGCCACACCATTTTGTTTGGGAGAGTACGGTGCGATTAGGAATCGTCTTATGCCTTGCTCCTTACAATACTCCATGAAAGCCATCGAAGTATACTCGCCACCTCTATCAGATCGTACAGATATGATGTGTCTACCAGTTGCTTTTTCCACCATCACTTTGAACTTTTTGAACACCTCGAATGCCTCAGATTTTTCTTTAAGAAAATAAACCCATGTTTTTCGTGAGAAATCATCGATAAAAGAAATGAAATACCTTTTACCACTAAAAGATTCACGGGTGATTGGTCCACATATGTCGGTATGAGTCAATTCGAGAAGTTGCTTAGCCCGATATTCTACCTTCTTTTGAAATGAAATTCTCGCATGCTTGCCAAGCACACATTCTTCACAAAATTTTCCCTCATAGTCTATATCTGGTAGCCCATGCACCATGTTCTTCTTCGCTAACTCGTTTAGACCACTATAATGTAAGTGGCCAAAACGGAGATGCCACAATGACATATTGTCTTCAACGTCGACTCGCAAACATTTTCCTCGAACGCTTTTCAAATTCAACTTGAACATGTGATTTCTCTCCATTTCAACTAGAGCGACCAAACGCCCTTCCTTATCTTTCAAGTGTAACACCCGATCTTTCATAAATACCGAATAACCTTTTTCCATGAGTTGCCCCATACTCAAAATGTTACTCTTGAGGTCTGGTACGTAATACATATCTTGGATTGACCCAACTAACCCATCCTGTTGTAAATAACAAACGGTACATTGACCTTTTACCTCAACCTTCGACGCATCTCCAAACGACACATGTCCCGTTTCAACCTTTCGCATCTCTTTGAATAGGTGCTTGTGCCCGCACATATGGTTGCTTGCACCCGTGTCAAGGTACCATACCATGTTGTTGCTGGTGTTGACTTCGTTGTGTGCCATCAAGAGAAAACCTTCTTTTGCCTCCTCATTTTCCGTGGTTAGGTTGGTTGTCTCTTCCACCTTTTTTAAGACGCAACATTCTTTCGCGAAATGTCTCGCCTTACCACAATTGTATCACTTATCAGAGTTACAATCCTTCGCATAGTGACCATATTTGCCACACTTGTAGCACTCGACATAGGAATAATTCGACCATCCGCCTCTTCCACGACCACGTCTTCTTCCACGCCAATTTTGTTGGTTTGAATGCTCATTCTCCTCATAATTCCCTTCTTGACCGCGGCCTTTTCCACCACGACCATTTCCTCGATCTCCACGACCACGGCCTCTACCTCGAAAGCTTTGAGAATAGAGAACCTTTTCGTCTTTGATTGATGCCTTGGATTGAAGTGCTTGCTCGAGTGTCTCCTCTTTCTTCTTCTTCTTATGTTGTTCATGTGCCTCGAGAGAATCGACGAGTTTATCGTCTGTGAGCGTTGCTAGATCTTTTGACTCTTCTATGGCACATACGACATTCTTGAAACTGTCAGTTAACGATCTCAAAATCTTCTCCATAACTCGTGCATCGGTTAACGCTTCTCCGTTTCAATTGAGTTGGTTCACCACGGTTTGAACACGCGTGCTGTAGTCGGAGACACCTTTCGATTCCTTCATCTTCATGCCTTCCAACTTACCACAAAGAGTTTGAAGGCGAACTTGTTTAAATCGGTCAGCTCCTTTGTACACCTTTGCTAAAATGTCCCATACTTCTTTTGAAGTTGTCGCACTTGCAATCTTCTCAAAGCCCGACTTGTCAAAAGCTCAGAATAACATGTACAATGCCGCCTTATCTTTCGATCGCATTTCTTTCAACGCCTTATTTTGAGCCACAATATCCCGCAGTAGTTGTCGGTTCTACGAAACCTTCTTGGACCAACTCTCAACCATCTTGAGACCCGAGCAGAGCTTTCATTTGGATGCTCCAATTCTCATAGTTGACCTTTGTTAGTTGAGGCAATGGCACATTACTAGTCACACTCTCCATAGCTCTGATACCAATTTGATAAATTGTTCTCAATGTAAAATTGTTCACATTCATATAAAATGCTTACAAACTATTTATAGATTATAGATAACCCTTTAAAATAAAAAAAATAAAAAAAATAAAATCTAATAATAACCAATAACTCTTGACATTTCATTCTCCTAAACAAAAACTACTAATTTAAACCCATTAAAAAACAACATAACTCTTGACCTTTCAACTCTTGACCTTTCACTTACATAACTCTTAACTTTTCATTTAAGTTTATTTAACATAGATATCAGCAGTTGCATTAGCAATGCTTTTATATTCAGCCTCAGCAGTAAACGTAGACACCAGCTACTTCTTGTTTCTTTACACACCATGAGGCTAGATTGACCTCAAAGAATAAACAATAGCCCGTAGTTGATCTTCGATCATCAAGATCTGACCCCCAGTTTGCATCAATAGATAAATGAGATGTTGGCTTAAACAAAATACCGAAATCATTTGTGTCTTTAAGATACCTTAAAATCCTCTTAATAGCCTTGGAATGAAGATCTAAAGGTTGCTGCATGAATTGACATATCTTGTTGACAGTAAATGCAATTTCAGGCCTAGTAATGACAATATACTATAGCACACCAGCTATACTACGATAAAATTCCTCATCTTCAATAGAAATAGGACTGCCAATGCTAGTTGACAAATTAGAAGTACTCACCATAGGTATGGGAGAGCCATTTGCTTGATCCATGTGACACTTTGAAGAAGCTCCATAATGTATTTGCGTTGACTAAGAAAAAGACCTTCTATGGTATACTTTACTTCAATGCCCAAGAAGAAATTTGATAGACCTAAATCCTTCAATGAACAAGCTGTGTCAATATTATAAAAAAAAGTATCAACTGCATCATTATTATCACCAGTGATAAGAATATCATCTACATAGATCAAGACCTAGATGGTTGCTTACTTTCTAACTTTCACAAACAAAGAAGCATCAGATTTTGACAAAATAAAACCTGCTGACAACAAAAAATTTTAAGCTTGTCAAACCATGCCCAAGGAGCCTGTTTGAGGCCATAAAGAGCCTTTTTAAGTTTGGATACTAGCTTTTGATCTCCACGTGATTTCTCAAAACTTGGAGGTTGATCAAAGTATACCACCTCTATCAAAATACCATTTAAGAAGACATTGTTTATATCAACTTGCCTAAGTCTCCTTTTGTGTCTGCAATAGACAAAATGGCTCTAATGGTAGCCGGTTTAACCATTGGGGGCTGAAGGTTTCTTCATAGTCAAAACCTGACATTTGGAGATATCCTTTAGCAACCAATCTCCCTTTATACCTTGCTATAGAGCCATCAACTTGTCTCTTCACCTTAAAGTGCCATTGCAACCTACTGAAGTTTTGTTTGTAGGTAATGGAACTAATTCCCAGGTATAATTTTCTACCAATGCATCATATTCTTGTTGGGATGTTTGAGTCCATTCAGGGCTTTGAAATGCTTCGTCTATGGTTATCATAATTTCAAACTTAAAATTTTAATATTATATGTCCCTTAAAAATATTGTATTTATAAAAGTAAAAATTTTCTTATCATTTATATTGGTAGCTTTTGTAAAATTTTAAAATTATATATAATTATTCATTTATACATTCCTTAATTTACTATATAATTTTATGCATAATTTATTAAATGTTAAAAACTTTATTGTAAAAAATAAAAAAATCAATTTAAAAGTTTAAAATGATTTGACTTAATTTTAGGCAAAGGAATTATATTTTAATTAAATTAGTTTATTTTATTTCTTTAACATAATTAAATATAAAAAGGGTAAACTACACCCATGGTCACTTTTGTTTACCTTAGGTTACATTTTAGTTACTTATGTTTGAAATGTTACGTTTTTGTCACTTATGTTATCGTGTTGTAACATTTTAGTCACTGAGCTATTAATTGTCGCTAACAGTGTAACGGTAAGTTGACATGGCACGTTAAATCGTCATTTCAAACAAAAATTTTAGGGTAAATTATACAATCGATCCCCATATTTTTTCATTTTGAGCAATTTAATTTTTTTATGTTCTTTAATTTTTTTCTTTATTTTCCATTATCTTTTGTTTCTCCCTCTATTTTCTTACCTTCTCCATTTCTTTTAACATATCAAGAAGCCGAATTGGTAGTGAAAAAATAAGTCAAAAACCATCATTGCCTATAACCAAAACCCATAAACCCATACCATGCTTTTTTCTTCACTGCCAATTCGACTTCCTGATATGTTGAAAGAAATGGAGAATGTAGGAAAATAGAGGGAGAAGAAGAAGAGAATGGAAAATAATGAAAAAAAAAAGAAAGTTAAAAGAACATAAAAGAAAAAATGAAAAAATTAAATTGCTCAAAATGAAAAAAATATGGGGATCAATTGTATAATTTAACCTAATTTTTTTGTTTGAAATGATGATTTAATGCGCCACATTAGCTTACCGTTATACCGTTAACGACAATTAATGGCTCAATGACTAAAATGTTGCAACACGATAACATAAGTGACTAAAACGTAACATTTCAAACATAAGTGACTAAAACGTAACCTGAAGTAAACAAAAGTGACCATGGGTGTAATTTACCCATATAAAAATGATCAATTTGAAATTTAGATAAATTAAATAAAATTTCATTTTAAAATTATTATTATTTTTTAAGTAAATTAATATAATGTGAACTCTATTTTAAATATTATTTTTTTAACATTAATCTTATTATAGGAGGATAATATGTTTCAACGCACTTGACCCCACATCCGATGTCAATTGAGTTAAAACTCAATCGGCTAAATATTATTTAATTTAAGTTTAAATAAAATAACAAAACTATATATTTAGGTAGCAAAAAATTTAAAGATATTTATGTTGTTTATTTTAGTTGTTAATTTGAAGTTTATATATATTTTTATTATAACTTTGTTTCAAACCCAAATTAATATTAGAGAAAGTGCATATCGTGTTAATATACCATAACATAAAATTCTTGAAGTTTGTAATCTATAAACATATCAAATATTAAGCCCTTTTGTACATGGGTTTACGTTATAATCTTGGAAATAATTAAAAGGGATTGAAATGGAGTGGTAGGTAGGTGCAAACGAATGATCATAAAACAAAACTGTCTTTTTCTTTCAAGTAGATAACATATTTTCATGATATATTATACATTCACACTAAATGTATGTTTCCATTATTTAGATTTAACTTGTACAACACTTATTTTCTTATAAAATTAATTAATCTCATTAATTCTTTATCAACAAATTAAGGGAAAAAGAAAAGGCAGCCAGCTAATCATGTCATATATATTGCAATGTTGAAGTCAAAATCACGACACTAAATGTGTTAATTTTGTTTTTCTTTTTACTCCATAAATGAGTTTAAAAAATATAAGTTACTGCATATATGTTGATTTCATTGTTGTTGCCTGTATCCATTTTTCTCTAAAATATTGGTGGGTAGTTTACTTACTTTAAACCAGTCAGAACTGTTTCCATCCAAATCCTTGAGACCAGATATTAAGAATTGTAGAGTCCCTTTCATTGTTTTCATTGTCTTTGATATGGAAGAAAAAAGAATCTTGAATTCTTATATTTCTTGGATTTGAAGTAAACTCTAATATGGAAAATATTTTCTTCAAACAGTGTGTTCCATTGGCTTTGACATGGACTTTCCATGACTACAGGTTAATGAATAGAAAGGAAACCAATGGCTTTGCATGTCTGGTTGAAAACCAATGAACCCTTTTATTATTTGTAACATTACATTGTAATTTCTTGTTTTCTGTTTACAAGTAATTACTGTTCTAACCTCTTCATCCTTATCAAACAAACATTGCTGATTGCTACAAAAGTGCCTTTACTGTTATTGTATTACTTGTTTGAGCTGTTAGAGTTGAGCAATTTTTCATTTTTACAATAAAAAAATTAGGTCATAAAGGAGTTTGCATAATTCATCACTCAAATCCCTTAGCTCATCAAACCATAAAAGCATCTATGTTGATTGCATAAATGTGGATTAAAGATAATTGAATTACTCACTGAGTTAGACTTTGTAACTGTAGGAAAATCGAACTATATAAATAATTTGGTGTGTTCATTGTTTACTTGTTTATCGCAATAGCAATCGAAGCAGTCACTTTAGTCAGACACTTCCATTCTTCACTCAATTTGAAGCAATAAGCAATTGTTAGGTTCCAAAAAAAATATTTCATTTGAAACTTTAACTATTCTTTGGCAATGTGTGGTCCTAGCTAGTACTTTCCTTATTTAAGATGCATTCCAAGCAATTTATTTTTTGACTAATTGATCTTCTTTCGTTCTAGTAGCATAATACCGTATCGAAGGACTAGTTCTTTGAATTTTTTTGAGCAAACAAATATAGACTTCTTGGTTCAATTGTAAAGGAGAATGTCATCAATGTATACCATAACACTTTCCATAATGGGCTACAAAATCCTAACACAACCTTTTAAAATAGTTAAGGAGTTGTCTTTAAACCAAAAGGTAGGGCATTCCATCTTACTCTTTTGGGTGAATTCCCAATCTCCAAAAACTAGCTTTGAGATCAAGTTTTGAGAAGACTCTTGCTTTTGATAAGACAAGGAACAAAAATTTATGTTGGGCAGAGAAAACATGTCATCTTGGAGAAAATGGTTGAGAGGTTGATAATTGATTACCAATTTGTGCTTTCCTCTCACTTGTTCTGCTCTTTTGTTGATATAAAAGGCTTCACAAGCCATTAAGAATTAGATGGTTCAATTTGACCTTGTTGTTAAAGTTCTAAGCATTCAAATTTTACAAGTTTCCAATTTTTTGGATTTATCCCAGTAGGACTGGCTTTTATAGGATTTACATCCTTATTATTTTTTAAAGCTAATCTAATGAAGAATTCCTAGTTTTGCCAAAAAGGATGGTCTGATTTGCAAAGAAAATCTAAATGTGAATCAGAATAAAACTATAACTTTTAATTCCTAGATGATCTGATTGCATTTATCCTATTGAATAATAGGTGGCCTAGGGATGGTCATAAAAGTCTTGAATGTTTTCTTATATCTGACTCTTTTAGGGAGGTTACGTATATGTTAGGCTTTTATACAAAGATCAAAGCCCACCACTATATCATTTCTTGTTAGTTGGGAACCCAAAACTATAGTGGTAATAGAATAGCTCAGGAAAAACAAACTATAATGGGCTTGCTGATAAGGTGGTGTTAAAATTTTAGTTTACAATAGAGTTAAAAATATTTAGTTTGTGGTTTCCACCAGTCTGGAGGTAAGACTTTTGGGTTCATAATGATTCTCGTTGCTTCAATATCAATGAAGGCTTTAGTTCAAATAGGTTTAATGTACTTATTAAGATAAATGGAGACTAGGATCTGGGGCATGTATATAGTTAAAGTAATGGTTGAATTGGTGAAGGTATTTGAGGAAATTTATTTTGGCATTGGAGCATATATATATTCCTTCACGAAATGACTGACCAAACTCTATTTCGATTTCTTCTAGTTTAAAACTTTGGATGGCAATTAGAGTCTTGTATGTTTGACTCATCTTTAATGGATAAAAAGGATTTAAGAGCTTTATCATCTCAAATGTTATTGCCAACTTCTTTCTGAATTTGATGAATCATTTTGGTCCTATTTTATTGTTACGATAAATTTTCCATAATGACCCTTTTGATTATAGATATAACATCTAAAAGATTTGGCACAACAAATCTTTATTCCTTAAATATCTCCATTTTCTTCTCCCTTTAGGAGAACTGAAGGATTTGAATCTTTTGAAATGCTCCATCTTTTTTACATGGCAGTGATAATGCTAATATTTTTTGCATTTGATCTGTAGTCTTGAACCATCACATGTGTTGTCCTTTTATTTATTACCATACAGATAATCCTTGAAGATTTTTATTCTATTGCAAATATCTTCTATTGAAATATGCTTTTCTTGTTGAATTTCCCTAGTAGTGAGGTTGGTGATGTCTCTCCTTTGTTGTTGCAAAACCATGTTCACTGCTGCTAGGAGATGTTCATGAATTGAAGCTAAAATTGCCTAATTTAAACTTGGATTAACACCCAGAGAGTAGAAAATTTTAGTCATTACATGGAAATGTCTGTCAATATTTTCTTTTGTACAAACAACATTACATTGTGAAGAACTTTTTTCTTTTAAGAGTTTTTAGATTATCAAGATTGTCAATAAAATAAGAAAGAATATTCTTGATAAGTTTGGAGAAATATCCAAAAACCATAAATTGCATTTGATCTACTTGATTTACATAATTCTACCAACTTGGAGCATTCAAGGAAATTTGGAACCAAGCTCTATCAAAATTGTGTAGGTACTTTCTTTAAATAATTTCCTAGTTTTTAACTAGGCATGGAATTCTTGCAATGTGGTTGATCACTTTGAAAGAGGAATATCATCTAAAGTGAGTTTTTTTTTCCAACCATGCATGGAATTCTTGCAATATATCTAATCACTTTAAAGGAAGAATATAATCTAAAGTAAAAGTGTTTTTTTTTCTCTTATTGGAGGAGCATGATTATGAGATGAGGCTCCTAAAGCATCAACCATGTCTTCATCCAGACCCTTCTTTTGGGGATCTTGTTTTACTCTTATGGCCATAATGTGGTTGTCTTCATCATTTGTGCAAGATTTAGTAGAATAATATGAAGTTTGATCTTCAAAAAAAGAAGTTTCTATTGGATATGGTGCCCTAAGTGTAGCATATTTGTTTTATATACTTGTATTTTTCGAACAAATTGGTTCATTTATAAGATCCATTTAAGTACATTAATACTTTTTGTATATTGTCCTTAATGTTTTTGAACACAAAGCAAAATAGAAGCAAATATTGGCTCACTAGTTATCTAATGTTTAACTAATACTAAGCAATATTACATGGTTGGGTCATAATACGGAAATACAACTTGTATTAGTAGATGGAACCCAAACATGTCCATAGTCGAATAAAAATGAGCAAACTGATTGAAAGACTAATATGTTGTTTATCAAATCCAATTGAGGAGATGCTTTCTCTTGAGCATTGAGCGGATGGCTCCTAAAAGATAGAGACATAGATATGATTGACTGGACTGGTAGTACATCAAACATGTCCCAAGTAGAATAGACCTGACCACGCCCCGACATGCGTGCATTGGGGCTATGAATCAACACAATTAAATTTAGATATCTAATAATGTGCTACAAGTGTGATAGACCAAGTTGTAATATTTGTAGTGTTACAATGGAACACCTTGGTATTCCAAGGATCGAACCCAAATGAGTTTGGGGACAAAGTGATCAAAGTGCAACAAGCATGCAAATAGGAAGTCTAGCTAACTACTCGCTAAGTACTATATTAGGGTAAATCATAATAAATGGTAATTACATTAATAAACCATTTAACCCTAAGAAGGACCAAATTCTAAAATAGTTAAAATTATGCAATTAACAATTAAAGACACACAAGTGGTTAGTTGACTTCCACGTTGCTGATTAATCTTTGGATTAGGGATCTAAAGGGTTTAAACTGCTAATTGACTCAATTTTACCTTTCGGTCACAATTTTTCCAAATTACACGATTTAGTTCGATTTATCCTTCGACCTCACCAAACTAACTTAAGACAACCAAATTGGTGCTCGGTATACTCTTCTTTTGTTCTCACCTACCTAAATAATCACCTAGAGGCGTCAATTCTAAGTTTTGACGTCTATTTGATTGACTCCAGTTTTTACAATTTAGTTTGTATCAAAAACTAACCAAACGACATTTCCATCAACCAACCACCATAAATTTAGTTACCTAACATCAAATTTATGCAAACAACAACCCAACACATACTCACATCATATATTAAAATAAGTACAATAGTAGGGTTAAAGAAAACTTAGAAATTTCTTGGTGGTTGCTTGAAGAGGATGATGATATTAACAATGGAGGTGAAATATATTAAAGGCTTTGGATGAAAATGAAAATACATAGTAAATTTTGAGTACAAAAGTGCAATTAATGCAAAAGCTATAGTAAAAACTAACTAAACTACAAACTAAACAAGCTAAAACTCTGAAAGGTTATGAACTAAACCCAAAGAATATAAAAAGCAACTCCTTGGCTTAGAAGATGAAAGAAAAGGTGGTTGCTTTAAGTGTTCAGCCAAAAAGTCCTTTTAAATAGTTGAGATAAAATCCAAATTTAAGACAAAAAAACCCCTAAAAGTTGTATTTTGGCTTAGGCTAATGATGGAAAAAAACTACCCCAACAGTAATTTTACCCCCATCAGGTAGCAATGTTACAACACGAAGTTTCGGTGTCTTGACATTCTAGACAGTGGTGCACTTGTGGTTGTGGGGGGGTCTTAGTGTCGCGACATCACTTGTGATGACTCCAATTTCTTCACTTCAACACCTTTAGGGATATCACAATCTTGGAGGCTTGGTATCGTCACTTTGGCTTGGTGTCATGACATCCTACCCTCGGTGTCGCGACTCTTTCGTAGTAGGCTCCATGTTGATTTCGTGTTAAAGTTTTGCATCCTCAAGGTAAAGGGGTTCGGTGTCCCGAATTCCATAGCATCGATGTCGTGACACATAATTTGAATGATGTTTTCCTCGAGGTTGGGTCATTGTCACCTTCCTACACCCAATCAAACACATCGTTAAGTCCCCCATGGCATTGTTTTGCCAATTTGGGTCTTAATAGAAACAAAACTACTAAAAAATGTTTATTAATGGAGAAAGATAAAATTCAACAAAAGCATAAAAAAGACACTTAATTTTCTTGAGAATAAGCCCCTCGAGTGTATTGGAGAGCATAATTTGACATATCAAATTACGACAGATTAGACTCTCATACACTTAAGTCTTTGCTTGTCTTCAAGAAAATACCTAAAACACATGCAAAATAGATGACCCTTGAAAGATGGACAAATGTATCAATTGATTAACAAGTATGTATAGTGTAACTAATTCTTCTAATATACAATCTAAGAATGATGCATTACAAATTCACAACATTGGAAGCAAGTCAGTTTAGTTCACAAAGTTACTAAGTAAATAGAGATAGAGGTAATCCCATAAAAGAAATATTCTTCATATTATTCTATCAAAATAATCCATGCAGATATGATGTATCTATGCACGAAGGAATTCAACTTATTTATTTCTAATGAAGTTTTACAATTTCCGAATTTGTAAATAAGGACATTAATGTCACATATGACTTTTTGGCTTGTAACATTCTACGACTTAGGTTGGTATGAATTCAAAGAAAATCTCCACTCAAAATGTTTCGATCTCTAAGAACTTTATATCACATGGCATTGTTCCAATTTCCACTCAATGTAATCATCAAGCTCACCACATTATTTCTCCTTTTCTCGTCTTCCTTTTCTCTCTAACAATGTGGAAAATATGGTTTAATATTTGTGCTTACAATAAACTTAGCGAGCACTTGTGCACTATGGTAATGAAAAAATCATTTTAGACTTCTGAATTGAATTTTTATGTTGAGAACATTCTAAATTTTTGCTATTTTCACCCATAATGCTTTTCTCTCTGATAAGTTATAAAAGTAACATATTTTAATCTCATTCTTAATAAATTTTTGGATGATTAATTATGCAAATTAGTGAATTCGATGCTCCTAATCCTTTATTGGGAGTAAACGGAGAGAAAATTGAGCCAAACTTAGAGAAAAAGAGCAGATTGTCGAAGCTACACGGGTTGGACACATGCCCATGTGCCAACCCGTGTCAATTTTGCACCTTGCTTTCCAAATACGTGGAAAAATGTAATTTTTAGGCTTTCTAGGCATTCTAAATTCTATAAACACCATTAGAAGAAGAGAGAAGGGAGTCATCAGAGAAGATCGAAGAAAACACTCAAGGAACACCATTGGAGCCACTGCCGAAGCAGATTTCCATCAAGATCAAAGACCTCCTTTTAATTTCCTCTGAAATTATGAGTTTGTTTGTTTCTTGTGGTTTTTTTAAATTTGAGATGTTTTTATTTAGAATTATGAACTAATTCCCTAGATACCTAGGGAGGATGAAACCTATGACGAATTCTATTATTTAATTTCTATTTTACATGATAACTACTTGATTCTTGTTCTTAATTATGTGTGCTTATTTCTTATTTTAATATTTTCGAGATATTAATTCTTATTTAATGTGCTTAATTCAGTGGAGCAAAAGTCCATGTTTAAGAGTAGATCTAACATAATTGAGTGGAGTTGCATGCAATTCTAAAAATAGGATGACATAAATCTACTAGATTAGAGTCAAATCCTATAGAGGAATCCATAGATCGAGTTAATATGACAATAGGGGTTTTAATTAGAAAGAGATTTCAATTAATCAACCTAAAGTAAGTTGGTTTTACTCTCGAAAGAGATATTAGCATAATTTAGGGATTTCTACGGATCAAGACACCAAGTGAATAAACCGTTTAAATCAGATTAATAATAATAGAAGAAGTCTAGATGGATTCTTTCCTGGGTATTGTCTTTCTCATTGGTTATCTTTCGATTATTTTCTTGATTCTTTCTCTGTTGCATTCTTAGTTAAATTAGTTTAGTAATTTTATATTAAAACTCTTCACTCCAAATTGTCAGCTAAATAATAAGAAAATGGTAATTACTAATACTTTTAGTCCTTGTGGATACGATATCTCTACTCACCGTAGCTATACTATTGTTCGATAGATGCGCTTGCCTTTGTCGTAAATTTTAGTTAGTAAGGAAAACACACATCAAGTTTTTGGCGCTGTTGCCGGGGACTAAACTATTAGGAACACTTTATTTTTATTAATTTAGCCATTTTTATTTTATTTTATTTTTTTGTTTTTAGTTTAGTTTTTACATTCTAATTTTTTTTCTTCTGTTTACTTCTGGTAGGTTCTTTTGGTTTATGAATAGAAAAAACCCATTGGGACCATTGGTATTTGATAGTGAAATTGAAAGTACAACTTGCAGAAACCATAGAGAAGCAAGCCAGAGTCGACAGAATTTAGTAGACGAACAAGAGGACATTATTATGACTGAGGAGATGGATGATAATTAGAATCTTTTGCAACCTCTTAAAGCTGCAGCATCTCTTGTTCCTCGTACTATGTACGATTATGCCAAGCCCACTCTAACTGGGGCTGAATCGAGTATTGTGTGCCCCACCATTGCTGTAAATAATTTTGGACTGAAGCCAAACACAATTTCAAATGGTACAACAATTTGTTCAGTTTGATGGTTTGCAAGACGAAAATCCAAATACTCATTTGGCAAATTTTTTGGAAATCTACGATACTTTCAAGGAGGAGGCATGACCGTTGTAGCCAACAAGAAGAATGAGTTAATTCCAACGAGAACAGTCACGAGATGGAGAGTCTGTATTGACTATAGGAAGTTGAACGGTGCCACAAAGAAATATCATTTTCCTCTACCATTCATAGATCAAATGTTGGAGAGATTATCTGGTCACATGTATTATTGCTTCCTAGATGGACTTTCTGGCTACTTTCAAATCCCGATAGCTCTCCAAGATCAAGAAAAAATGACATGTACATGTCCATATGGTACGTTTGCTTATCGAAGAATGCCTTTTGGATTGTGTAATGCTTCTGCTACTTTTCAGTGTTGCATGTTAGCCATTTTTTATAAACTTGTTGAAGACATTATAGAGGTATTTATGAACGACTTCTCAGTATTCGATAATTCTTTCCATCTTTGTCTTAAAAATTTAAAATGAGTTTTAATGAAATGTGAGGAAACGAACCTTATGCTTAATTGGGAAAAATGTCACTTCATGGTTCTAGAAGGGATTGTATTAGGCCATAAAATTTCTAGTAAAGAGATTGAGGTTGATAGAGCGAAAATCGAAACCATCGAAA
Source organism: Gossypium raimondii (assembly GCF_025698545.1). Lineage (NCBI taxonomy): Eukaryota > Viridiplantae > Streptophyta > Magnoliopsida > Malvales > Malvaceae > Gossypium > Gossypium raimondii. Next base: position 11,061,789 of record NC_068572.1, on the reverse strand, counting down.
AACTACCTCCTCCTAATTCAGTTAAGGCTATACGAAGCTTTTTAAGACATGCTAGGTTCTATAGAAGATTTTTCAAAGATTTTTCTAAAATAGTTATCCTTTTAACTAATTTGCTAGAAAAATATGAGCCATTCAATTTTAGTCAGGAATGCTTAGAAGCATTTAATATTCTTAAGGAAAAATTAATTAATGCCCCGATTGTGATTGCACCTTATTGGAATTTACCCTTTGAACTAATGTGTGATGCAAGTGATTTTGCAGTAGGTGCAATTCTTGGATAGCCTGGAGACGAGCATTTTCAGCCAATCTATTATGCTAGCAAGACTTTGACAGATGCACAAGAAAACTACACTACTACAAAAATAGAATTGCCAGTTGTGGTTTTTGCATTCGATAAATTTAGACCCTCTTTAATATTGTCTAAAGTTGTTGTTTACACTTAGCATTCTACTCTTCGCTACCTTTTAACTAAATTGGATGTAAAACCTTGACTTATAAGGTGGATTTTATTATTGCAGGAATTCGATTTGGAAATCCAAGGAAAGAAGGGAGCTGAAAACCTTACAGCAGATCACCTTTCAAGACTATAGAATTCCCATCTCAATGAACTTAATGAGAATGAGATAAATGACTTGTTTCTTGAGGAATGACCCTTTGTTGTAACCGATTCTGAAGTCTTTTGGTTTGCAGATATCACAAATTACTTGGTTGCTAACATCCTACTAAAAGGGTTGACACACCATCAAAAGAAGCAATTCTTTGCCGATGTGAAAAATTATTTTTGGGAGGATCCTTTTCTTTTTTGTGTTTGTGTAGATCAAGTAATTCTATGGTGTGTTACAAAATCAAAAACGAATAAAATCTTGGAACACTGCCACTCAGGATTGACAGGAGGACATTACAGTGGGATTAGGACATCACATAAAATATTTGAATCAGGTTTTTATTGGCCCACACTATTTAAGGATGCTAATAGATATGTTGCTTCTTGTGATAGATGCCAAAGAACAGGTAATATTTCTAAACATGATGAAATGCTTCAAACTTACATGCTTTCATGTGAAAATTTTGACATTTGGGGCATTGATTTCATGGGACCGTTTCCTAGCTCCTTTGGTAATAAATATATACTAGTAGCAGTTGATTATATGTCAAAATGGGTAGAAGCTCAAGCTTTGCCTACTAGTGATGCTAGAGTGGTAGTTTGATTTCTTAAGAATCTCTTTTCTCGACTTGGAACACCTAGAGCGATTATTAGTGATAGTAGTACACATTTTTGTAATTCTCAATTTGATAATACCCTTAAGAAGTATGGGGTGCATCATAAAACAGCTACCCCTTATCACCCTCAAACTAGTGGTCAAGTTGAAGTTGCGAATCGAGAACTCAAACGCATCCTAGAAAAAATAGTAGTGTCAAATAGAAAGGATTGAGCTTCAAAAGTAGATGATACGTTATGGGCTTATAGGACTGCGTATAGAACACCCATAGGAACATCTCCTTATAGACTTGTATATGGAAAGAGTTTTCATTTACTGCTTGAACTCGAACACAAAGCATTATGGGTAATAAAATTTATAAACTACAACCCAAAACTTGCAGGTGAGAAGAGATTGCTGTAACTAAATGAGTTAGATGAGTGGTGAGCTAATGTTTACGAGAACTCGAGACTATACAAAGAAGCGACAAAGCGACGCCACGATGCTCGTTTGAAGTAGCCTAAACAATTCACAGTTGGGGATCATGTCCTTTTATACAATTCAAAACTCAAATTGTTTCCCGAAAAGCTAAAATTAAAATGGTCAGGTCCATTCGTGGTACAAACCGTTTTCCTGTATGGTACGATAGAGGTAACACATCTGACATATGGCACATTCAAGGTAAACGAACATAGACTCAAATTTTATAATGGTGATGATTTTAGAAATAATAGAGAGGAGCTTCGGCTCTGAGAACCACCATAACTGTGTATGAGGTAAGTCAAACTTAGACTCTAAATAAGCGCTTCTCGGGACTTTCATAATGCTTTTGTCCACCCACGTTCTTCATTTTGCACATATTTTGAAAGAGTCTATATAAGATATATCGAACCATTTCTTCACTATTCGCTCAAATTTATTTTTTTAAAACCTCCAAATTGTTTCTACCTTACCCTCAATATTCGTGGCTTGACATCCATTCTATAGTCCATTTCAAGATCAATGACTAAAAAGGGTTGAGTTCTTAACTCAATTTAGGCTCAAGGTTTCAAAGATGTGGATCAACAAGGCACAAAATCAGGGAACGAGTGATATGTTATCAAGGCTCAAAATCAGGGAACTAGGGATATGTATAGCCTATAGGTTAAGTCTTTTAGACTTTTAACTACACAAACAATTCCTTAGGTCATTCCTTAACATCTCGATGCATAAAAAACCAACACATGTTTGTCGTTTCCATGAATAATATTATATTCCAATACACGCATTCACACATTTATCTACATACTTTCATCATTTGGTCAAAAAATTGAAAAATATCATGAATTTTGACTAACTCTACTCTATTATGCAATGTAACTAATTGAACTAAATAATTTAACTCATAAAGAATAGAATCCATCAAACACCATCGAAAATTTGTATAAATCAAAGAATCTATTACACAATATCATGCCACATTCAACCAATTGTCAATCATATCATTTCAAGTACCATGCAATGTAACTAAAGCAAAAGATAAAAATAAGCACACAACTATAAGAATAACTAAGCATGCAAAATTTTTCTATGAATGCCCCCATACTTAAATTACACATTATCCTCGATATGTATCACTAAACAAAGATAGAAATGTTAACAGACTTCCCTAAATATCGTGATGGTTCATATTAGCAAGTTAGGGTCGTCCACTGTCTCGTTGAAGCTTGTACTTGTTGTGTAATTGTCGAGTGGATGGCCTACACAGAAAAACACAAAAAAACCCATTATGCAAATAATAAATTAAAAATAAAAAAAATCCAAATCAAGTTTATTTCAAAATAATTCAGTATTTAATAGTTACATTCCACATAAAAATACAAGAATGCAAAGATATGTAACTAGTCTTCATCATCAAAGTCCAACTTTGATTCCACAATCTACTTCCCTTATCCCTTTATCACTGCCCATTTGTACACACTTTGATTTGGTCAACTACACGACTCGTCCTCATCAAGGTTGCCAAAGATAACCCCTTTGGTTGAGGGATACTCAGGAACGAACGCTCATTCTTCACGACTCGTCCTCATTTAGCTTTTCAACATAGGGCACGAGATCATCGTTCTGCATCATGTCGTATTCATACTCGGTGGAATGTAGCCCATGGATTCACCAGCCATTGCAGGACGTGCAACCTATGTCGCACCACATAATGGTCAACATACGGCTACATTTTTGCCATCCACTGAGTGTTGTACTGCACAGTTTCTATAACTCCCTACACCTGGCCTGGTCGTCAAGCCCGGATATAAGGATGCTACACCACCATCTCATGTTATACTCACAGTAAATTATCATATTATTAAGAAATCATCCTCTTTATCTGTGATCTTATAAATTTTCAGTCAAACATATATCAACCGTCATTAAAACATGCCAAACATACTTTAAATAAACTTATAATAATAATTAAACATGCATTAGGATCACTTAGAAAAATTTCCAAGACAATCACGTAGGTAACGATACTAGGATAAATGTATGAACATTTTCCTGGTACGGTATCGATATCGTATGGAAAACCGGTACTAAATTAGCATTCTGTTTCCCGTCTAAAAGCAAAACACAAGAAAATATCGTTACAATTGAAAAAGTATCTGTAAAATTACCCCGAGTATCGATACTCATGATAGGGTATCGATACCAAATTATGTTGCTAACTTCCTGCACTTTCAAAAATCATAGAGGTATAGATATTAAAACCCGAATATTGATACCTCTGCTCTAGACATAAAAAATACAACATTTTCAAACATATAACTCATACTAATTAGTGTCTACTGGTCATGCTATCACATCATCATCAAATAAACATCAAAATGACCATAATAATAGTTTCAAACAATGGAAATCAATCCAAGTAGTAATAAATATAACACGATTGGAATCTCAAAATCATAAGAGCAATTAAGCTATGGAACGTCGAAACGTCATGGCAAAATCTAGCACAAAGTCTACCACATTGCCTTATTTGCAAAATGAAAACAAATAACAATAACACCTACGAAATAATGGAAAAGGACTTGCTTAGATCACCCCTCAGAAACCACACTGCTCATACCGGTACACAACTAATCTACAATGGTTTTAAGAAAGGAGTGGGTTAGCTTAACAAGCTCAGTGAATGCTCAGAATAACCACAATGTACACATAATATCAATGGTTAAACAAGAACATACTACAACACATTTAAAACCATATTCTAATTAAGTCAAGATAACATACTCACATTTTATTAAGTCATAAAACTAACATATACTCCTATATGCAATTACACTCAACTCACTTATATATAATTCATTTAACAATAATTCATCAAGATTAAATGACGTATACATGCTTTAATAACCCAAAAGTTTAGTGATATATTCACATGCATTCATAAGTTAAATAGAAACTACCGAAACCACAAATGCATACACAATTTACTATAAGAACATACTAACATTTTCATGAAACTTAAATCGACTCATTTAGCATATTATTCACATGTTTTAACATCCATATCACATCGTGTTATTACAACATATAAGATCACATTTAAATGATAATTTGCATGGAAACCACATACTCATTTAGGCATACATCACATTACACATATATACATTTTAAGATAATTTGTATAGCAACCACATACTCATTTAGGCATACATCACATTACACATATATACATTTTAAGATAATTTGACACTTGAGGCTATGAAACATAAAAGTGTGCTCTATCACCAAACGTCAGATATACAGATCTCTAATAGACCAAATGACTCACAGAGTCAAACATATCCCAAAATTGAAGCATAAAGCTAACACTTTCCAACACACCAAACATGTCCCGGTGAATGGAGCTTAGCTCACATTCCCTTAGCTCTCCAACATGTCCCAGGGCCTTAATGCCCAAATCACAAAACACATATAGGTGAGTACTCAAATCCTATGGCATACCAACTATATCCAACGGTCTCATAAGGTCACAAGACCAAAATATCCACAATTACACATTTTAATTACTAATTTACTGCACAACATCTCTGTTCATATTCATCAATTTACATCACAATTTGTATACAATGCATGTTTATTGAACTCACATTTAATTGCATTTTAAGTACCATAATAATGCTAATTAAGCCATCACATATCCGACCACATATGTGTGCATTAAAATCAGTACATCATATATCACACACAAGTATTACGTGTCATAATAATATCACTTTCCAGAATTCAACACATATATACTTATAGAAATTCCACTCGTTTTTGCTACATATTTGAATCATTAGCATATCATTATCATTTTCTTTTGGCATATATATCATGCCCACAACACAATTCACAATAGTCATCACACATGTCTTATAACACAATATCTCAGCATAATAATCAATCCACAATTATTCACATAATCACATAATTTGCCAAAATAAGACAAGGGAAATAGAAAAATTACACTTGGAACTTAGAGTAGGGGTTTAGGCTACTACTAAATTCCCAAATAACACATTGAATCATGTCCACAAGCAATTATTCCAAACATTCACCAATTACGCTTTCGTCGAAAAGTCGAAAGCTCAAACTAGCTTTTCCTTGCCTTTATCTCTATTCGTAGAAGGTCATATCGATTCCAACGCTTCAATAAAGTAAATCAAACAACAAAACAATCAACATTCAGCCAAAGGATCACATCAAACAATCCAAAAGCACAAACCTAAGGTAGGTTCTCTTTTGACTGAAACCTTTGACGTAGAAAAATTAAAATTCAAATATCTCGGTCTAAACTTAGTCTTTTCACCTAAAACCAATTCCGTTCATCTTAGAATTCACATACGACTAATTTTTAACCTTTAAACTAAACAAAACACTCAATTCATGGTATCAAATTTTTTTACATGTTTTTGGCCATTTTCATGTAAATTCATTAAATCCTTAATGAAACTTTAAAGTAACTTTGGAAACCTTCTGATCACATCAAAACTAATTGAAAAACACTTTGAAATATCATATTTATGCAAAATCATGAATTTAACCATTAAAGACCCAAGTTTCGACCTTTATTTAAAACATACGATTTAATGACTAAAAATTCTGTTCAAAAGACTAGATCACATTTAAAACTAATTGGAAGATGAATCATTACCTTAGTTGATGAAAATCCAAGCGTTTGATCAAAAACCAAAAAAATCGAAAAGCTTGATAATGGAGAAATCAATGGTGATTTTAGGTGGTTTTCTTTGTCACGCCCCTGAATTTGGGCCTAGAAGTATTGGGCCTTGAGCAAAGGAACGGTTAGGAAACTGTGCACAAAATTATGCCTGCTTTAGTGGTTAAGGGTCTTGAGAGGAGTTGGAAAAGTCTTGGGTTCAAACCTGGGCTTTAGCAAAAATTTTGGTTTTAAGTGGATAAAACCCTGGATGCTTGGATGTAGGCCTTTAAAATTATTGTGTTAAAAAAATTCATTAGGAAGCATGTGGTCTAGTGGTTATGGCGTCATTAAGGTTACAAGGGAGTCTGGGTTCAAGTCTTGGCTCTTGCATTTTATTTTTAGTTTTCTCCTAAATGAACCTGGACACTGGCACTTAGGCCTTATTAGTAATAATGCTTGTTTTGTGTCACAAAAGAGCATGTGGTCCAGTGGTAAGTGGCATGTTCAAGGTTGCAAGGGAGCTCAAGTGTGAGTCTTATGATGTGCAAGGGAATATTTATTTTATGTCCTTGTAGCATGAGAGGTGGAGTTTGACTGAAACTCTGTCAGGTGAAGTTTGATTTGGTCTTGGAGGGTTTTGTGGAGCGAATCAAGGAGGATATTGGGGAGAAAATCAAGGAAATTTGAAAATGGGAAGTTGGTAGGGTGTTGTGGCCGATTGAGACTCTAAGGCTTACTGAAATTTGGCTAAGGGGAAAGGAAGGAAGGATTTTTGGCACAAGGCAATTCTTTGTTCGGTTTTGAGAGGGTTGAAAGGAAGGTGCCGAAGGTTCTTTGGGATTTTTCTACCATTCGGGTTTGCATTTTAGCTATTGAAGTGATCAAAATTTCCACTACTTCTCCTCCTTCCTTCAATTGCCGAATAGGTAATATTCTTTTTGGTTTCTTTTTCTTTCTTTGCTTTGCCGAAATCCTTTTCCTCTCTCACTCTTGGTTCTGTTTCTTCTTTTCCTTCTGAGTCCTTCTCTTCTCGGCCTCCCTTCTAAACCGAACCTACTATCTATCTTTTTCTTCTCTGCTTCCCACTCTCTTCCGATCATAGCCAAATTCTTCATAAGGTTTTTTGTGTACGTTCAGTTTATTATCTTTCCCTATTGTGTTTGGCCGAATATACCTGAACTATTCCAACCGATCCCATCATCATCATCAATTTTGGGTTCTAAAATCTCTAGAAGGGAAATGGAGGTTTCCGATTATATGTTGCGTAAAGAGATGTCAATGGTGGCGAGTAGTAGCCATTCTGAGGGAGGATCAGGAATGGTGCCAGCTAAGAATGGGCACGTAGCCCCTGCCCCCAAAGTTAAGCAGCGTAAAGTGTCAGCTGTTCGGGATTTTTCACCGGGGTGCAGTAAGGTGGTTGTACCAATCTCTGGATCAAGTGGGCAACCAGAACCGAATGATCTAGTCAAGGGAGAGGTAATCTATTGGACAAGTATTTTTTAGTAGAGGCTGTTTTGATAAGTTGATTGGAATTCGATTAACTCGATTGACAAGTGATTAATGGATTGCCTTGATTGATTGTAGGTCGGAGTTCTCGTAAATCATTCACACTTTTCGCCAATCTAATGGTCCAGTTCCAAGTTCAAATCCCATTTTACGCATTAGAAAATATTTTTAAATGACCGAAATACCCTCGAAGGGTAAAATGATCGAAATACCCTTAAAGGGTAAAACGACCAAAATACCCCCGAAGGGTAAAATGACCGAGATATTCCCTTAGGGTAAAATGACCAAAATATCCTTCTAAGGTAAAATGATCGTAATGCCCCTGAAGGGTAAATGACTATTTTTCCCTTCGAGGTTAAACGATTGACTTGTCCATGATGAAAATGATTGATTTGCCTGTGATTTAAATGATTGTTTTGTCTGTGAATTGTATGATTGATTCTGAGCATGGCATTCCGCATACACGACATACTACATGGGGTTGGGATATTATTATGGAGGAAGTACTAACTAGTGGCTCTGCGACAATCACTATTACTGGTGGCTTGGCCATATATTCTGATTACTGGCAGCTTTGCTGTGATACTGTTGCTAGCAGCTTTGCTACAATGCTGCTTATGGCTTTGTGTCAGTCATATTACCATTACTGATGGCTGTGTGCCGGTCAAATCACTGTTACTAATGGCTTTGTGCCAATCATATTACCATTACTGATGGCTGTGTGTCGATCATATCACTGCTACTGATGGCTTTGAGGTAATCATATTACTGTATTTATGGCTTGTAGCCATTTTGTTTATAGCTTATAGCTATCCTATTTATGGCTCTTAGCCATTCTGATTACTGGTAGCTTTGTTGCGATACTGGTTAGTGCCGCAACCGGTGCTGATATTGGTGTGATGGCTGGGTGGGTCAATTTTATCCCCACATGGTGTGTTGGTTGGTACGGGTGGTGTGTTGGCTGGATTGGGATGGGTTACTTTATTACTCTATACCGATACTGTATTGGGCTAAGTCCCACATTGTTACTATATTAGGCTAAGGCCCACACTGTTGCTGCATGTTGTATACTGACTGTTTGATAGGGGATTACACACTGAGTTTTTGCAAACTCACCCTTCTGTCTAATTGTATAGGTAATCCACAGCATTAGACGATTCGGAGCTATGAGGGACTCAGAGAGGGCCACACAACTGTACATGTTTTATTTTGTTTTTCTCATTTACTTAAGCAATTTGATTTTGATTCAGGTTGTAATAAGGCCTCTATAATTTCTGGATTTAAAATTTGGGAATTTGATGTAATTGTGATTTATATCTGCTAGAAGTAGAACACGGTTTTCAAAAACAATAACTATTTTCTAACATTACGTTTCTGCACCTCAATTTTTGAATATCACATTCTCGTAGATCATTTGCTTTAAATTAAGCTTCCTTTAACAATAAGGTTTTAAAGGTAATAACTTTTTAATAAACCTCGATTGAAAATAAACAAACGCAAATTGAGGTTTTATACAAGTTTTAAATGGTAAGAAGTTTGAAAGTTCAAGAAGGGTTTTTAATGAAAACATGGTTTTGAAAAAAACACTTCAATGTGACACTCCAGATTCAGGCCTAACTTCTAGGTCGGGTGCAGGGTATTACATTCTTGCTTTCTATGGAGGTTTATGGCCCAAAAGATTATAGAAATCAAAAGATTAAAGTTTGGAAATAAAAAATCATTTGGGGGAGTCTTGGGAGTGTGAGGGATGACAAAACAATTGAATGAAGAAAATTAAGGTGAAAATAAGCTGTAGGTGGGGGTTTAATAGGTTGGTTTTTAAAATTTGGTAAAACTGCAACATCAATGCTCACAATTTTGACCTTATTACAAATTAGTCCTTTTTCTAAATTAAAGGTTTCTAAAACACCTTTTCAAAACTTGATTTTATTTTCTAAAAGCCATAATCGAAAACATTACCGATATACCATGTCACAAAATTCTAAATACTCTAAGGATAAAATTCCTAAATTACCCCTAGAACTCTTAAGCTTTATTTTGGGATGTTATAGTTTCAACCAACTCATATATCAAAGTTTGCTAACCTCTAGGTGCCTTCTTTGGAATGGTTGGTGGCATTTCTATTTTGTGCTTGTGGCGTTGATTCCACTTTTGTATTTAATTTTGTTGCAACTCTCTAAATTGTTGGAGTATGGAATTATCGATTATGCTTTGGGTAGGGGGATGGAATTGTTCAGTTGGTTCTATAACCATCCCGACTTTACAACATAAATCTGAAAGTAGGTTCGGAAAATAGTTTCCAACCTTGCCTCCAGTTACACACTTTTTCATTTGCTTGTAAGCCTATTTCCTCAAGAAGACATGCTTACGCTGAAAAATAGAATACAACAAAACAACTCGAAAAATGTTAACCATGTTAGTGTTAAGTGTAGGGCTAACACGAGTACAGATTAGTTGCATCCAAATTTTTGCAATCGGGAACATAATGACTTGATTAAATGAAAAGGGAAAGTTAGTGTGTGATTTTCGTTTCCATTCTTCTCTATTTTCAATTAAGTAGGACATTATGGTGTCCATATTGACATTGTGAAAGTGGTTTAAATCGAGTGAAGCTGTGTCGTCTTCTTCAGAAAATGTGACACCATAATGGTCACAAATGGCCTTACGAGAAATATCCACTTTTTGGTATCGAACATACACTCGATTTTTATCAGTAAATTTTAAGTTGGACTAAAACTCCAAAATGATGGGTATAATTGTTGGTGTTTTGGCGAGAGGCAAAAATTATGCCACCTATGGAATCAGGCTAGATTCCAAATGTTGTCAAATGGAAAGGAGGTCGGATCAAAATTGCGTCCAACGATGAACGTTCATCCTTGAAGCATTAGAAATTCTTTTTTGACCTCTTTGGTTTTAAATTTGTTTGAAACATGCTCCAGTGACGCAGGTGGTTCCGATTGGGATTGAGCCTATTTGGTCTTTCCAGGCGACAATGTACTATTTTCCTCACTATACAATCAAGGAATAATTCTACAATAAGTCTAACCAACTAGCCACAACAAAAAAAAATTCAAAATTCTTCACTAACAAATGTTCTTCAACTAATTAACACATGCAAGTGGAAAAATCTAACATGCAATAAGTGATTTTGCAAGAAAAGCATAATTTTTGAAGAACAAGAAGGTTGGACTCTTAACCTTGTTGGATTATTGTTTAAAGTAAGATTGATTGCTTCTATTGTGATGTCGTCTTCACCAAATTGAAAGGAGAACCTAAAAACAAAAGAGAAACAACAAAAATGCAACAAAATGGAAGAAGAGAAGAGATTAAATTATTAGCTTAAAGGAAAAAGTGAAAGAGAAAAGAGATTGAGAGTTTAGGGTTGGAACTAAGAAGAATAAGAGTTTTAGGGGTGAGTCTCAAAGGTTAAATAGGATAAAAATAGGGTCGGTTGTGACTTCCAAACATGTTTTCTGTGAAACTTGACAATGATGTCATGGTATCGGGGTTAAAGTCTAATGACACTGAAAAAATATTATCCCAATGTCGCAACATCCTTGCACATTTTTTGAACCAAAAATTTTTTCTCGTTTGTTTTATGGTGTCGAGACACTGAAAATGATTTTAGACTCTTCCAAAATTGCCCATGGTGTCACGAGACTGACCATAGGGTGTCACGACTCCATTGTAGCATGGACCAAATTTTCTTAGTTTTACAGCCTAAACACCTATCTACAGAAAAATATGCATATTGATTCTTAATTTTGAATATGAGATAAGTTTAAAAACTAAAAAAATGCAAATGGAGTCTCGACTCAAATAATTTAATTATTTACAACAAGGATTGATTACTAATGGAAGGTTAAGAAGTGGTTCTCGGATGATCTTTTCCATTTATTCATAATAGAATTGATAATGACCTCTTTCAACGAATGAGCATGTCGATTTTGCTTCATCTTTGACCATTTTGACATGCACATCGTGAACCACTTCCCACTGAAATTGAGCCCACTCCATAAAAATTTCTGAGGAATCGTCAATTCAGGAGTTACAAACTCAATTTCTTCTGAAGAATGAAAGACCCGAATCTTATCTTCTGCCTTTTTTAACATAAATTTTTTAGAGCATATTTTGGGTCGAGTCTTATCGTAAGATTTCTTCTAGAGTATTTGAAAACTGTGATGGTTCCTCTGCATCTTCACTTCAAGCTTTTCAAGCTCAAAGACGTCTTCTTCTGAAACTAATTTTACACCTATGTCTACACCTATGTCAATAAAGTCGGAGAGTTCATTAATAATTCCAAACATTTCACTCAATTCTCTTATCTCTTTCTCATGCTAAAAATTAAACCTTAATTCTTGATCTTCAAAAATTGTATAGGGGATCTCCTCCTCAAGTTCCAAGTTATCCGGCTTTACAGCCACTTCTAGTGGAACATGCTTCCTAGCTCGACCTCGAACAAATTCTAACACTTATTCTAACTGGTTCTGTATAGTTCTCATGGTGTCATGGCATGTAGACATGCTATCCTTAAATATGCCAACCTAAGTGTTTAAGTAGTAATCTTCACTAGACTCTTCACCATGCAGAACTCTATCTTGATAAGAATATAGGGAAATGGATCATATGTTTAGTTAGTACCTAACCATCCTTGATTGTAGTCATCCATAACGTACGTGTAACCATGAGAATCATAAGGAGACTCATATCCTTGCCCCATAGTTGGTATTATACCCCAAGCTAGGTGTTGAATTGCCATTCGTATTAGACCCAAATGAGTCTTCTGGCCACCTATAGCTATTATTAAACATGACTATCAAGCAATTATCAACAAGGAAAAATTAAGGAAACCATTAAAACAAAATAAAAATCGTATCTATGACCATAGATTTTTTCTAATTATCTACCTAGGCAAGCATGCAACAACCACATAAATCAACTCAATCACATACAAACTCCCCGACAATGAGGCCAACAACTTGACCACGCCCCGACGTGCGTGTATCGAGGCTTTGAATTAATACAATTAAATCCAAATATCTAGCAGTATGCTGCAAGTGTGACAAGTCAAGTTGTAATATTTCTAGTGCTACAATGGAACACCCGAGTATTGGAAGGATCCAACCTAAGAGAGTTTGGGGGAAAGTGATCTACCGTAATTTGATATATTAAATTAGGCTCCTTAGTACACTTAAAGAGCTTGTTTCCAAGCAATTTATATGTTTTTGTCATGATTTTACTTAGTTTTAGTTCTTTCCGCAAATAAGTGATTAGTCTGCATTTTATGTTATTTTGAGGCTCGAGATGACCAATCGGCATTTGGGGCATCTAATAAGGTTGGTGGATGATGCAGGGAGCCCATAGTGGCCCAAATGAAGCAAGAACTTCACTGAGAAGAGGTATTGTGATTTTGAAGCATGAAAGTCGTGATACCCCTGACACTGTTGAAATAAGGAAGCTCGACCCACCAACAGTGGTATCGTGATAAGAAAAATTCCTAAGGACCCCCATTTCAAGACTAATGCTGGCATCGTGATATCAGGCTCTGGGTATCGCAATATCATTGTCGAGTGAGACAAAAAATGAACACAAGGGCTGTCTTTGTCCAACATGTACCGCAACCAAAATTAAATGATTAGGGGCAATTTGGTCAATATGTTTTACGTTAACTCTGTTAAAATAGGTCAAATTGGCTGAAAGAAAGTACATACTCCACCTTTTTAGGTTTTTAGGATTGTTCTCTTTATCCTTTAGGGTTTAGTTTTCTTCTTCATAGTTTAGGGTTTAATTTCTTGCTTACTTTTTGGTGTTTTTTAGTTCCATAGTTGGTAGTTAAGTTAGTTATCACTATAGCTAGGGTATTTTTTCTTAGTTAAACCTTCACCCTCTCATCTTAATCCCGTATTAATGTTATTTAGTTTTCTTTAATTTCCTTTGTTAAAAATTATTTCATTGTTGTTTCTATTTATTGTTCTTGCCTCCATTGTTATGCTAGCCAAGCTTAGGTCTTTATTGATTTGCTTAAGGTTTAAGTTAATGTTACTTTCATTTCATTTCTTGTTGTTAATATGTTTTAATACAAGCATGAGTGGCTAAATGTCTAGGGGCTAGTTGATGGAAATGTTGGGTAATTGATTTTTGGGTTCGAGGACTAAATTTCAAAACTAGACGAAATCGAATAGACTTAAAAACTTAGGATTGACACCCCTAAGGGAAAATCAAGATAAGTTAGACCAAGAGGAAATCTTATCGGGCATCAATTTGATAAGTCCCGGGTTAGTTGGTGAGGTAGAGAGATAAACAAGACTAATTTGTTGAAATTGGTACTGTTGAGGCTGAGAGGTAAAACACAACCACTTAGGAGTAATAGCAATTTCGATCCCTAATTCGAAAATAAACTTGAAACACCGCTCACTATTCTGGTCGTCGAACTCGAGCTATAGGATGTTACGACAGTTAACGAAGCAATTCACATACAATTCCAACTTCAATTAAACAATCAAAATAGTTCATAATCCATGCATAATATGATTTATGACCAAATCCGAGTCTCAATCAAGCTTATGAAAGCTCTTAAGTTGACCTGAGTAAAAATAAGGAGCATAATGAAAGCTTTTAAAAAAGTAAGGAAAACTTTCAAAATTAGCATCATATGACCGTGTGGCTAGATCGTGTAACATACTGAAACCATGTGAAAAATAAAAACCAAAACTACAGTACTCACACAGGCATGTAAGCAGCCCATGTGAAAATCGAGAATTGTGTACTAGTCATTCTTCCTATTATCCAGTTGACACTCGACTGTGTCATTAACCTATGTATGACACATAGCCGTGTGAATAGATCATGTGGTACAAAGATAGGTCATTAATTACATGGTTCAATTTCCAAACCTAAAAGACAACTCCAAACATAATTTGGCAAATTAGTAACTTATCCTAAAGAATTCAAAACAAGCCAAAACATACATATATCAACCTCCTAAGTAAATAACCAATACACCTTAATGACACCATCACAAATCAAAGATTTCCAAAACATTTCAAGTTATTCAACTAAATTGGTACAATTCATGTTGTTCATGTTATGCACCAAAACATACCATTTTCAAGTTACATATACCTATATTACCATTTCACATACCAAGTCATCCAAAACCAAATTCATTCTTCATTTAATTCCATGAATCCCACAAGTAAACAAATTTACAGTGCAAGTTCTATATGCATATCACAATCGAATGTGAGTATTTCATATACAATCGTATAATCCATCTATTCACTAGTACAAATCAATTCAGTATCGTTTCATCAGAACTGTCAAGCGAAATACATAATTTTCCCAATCAATGTATATGAACACATTCATTTCCAATCACTATACCAAATTAGACATTACATTTCCTTCTTAAATCATTATCCCGATGAACTATAATAACATATATGGATACGCTATTAACTACACCATAACAGTAGCCATCAAAGTGTTTTAACAGTAGGCACCGAAGTGCAGATCCTGTACAAGCGCACAACTAACCCTATTGGCATGTCAATTGTATCCTATCCTATCATTCTTTCGAGCATGATTTACATCTCAATATCATTTATTACAATTCATTTCATTTCTCACATTTTGTATCGTTCCAACCATAATTCAAAATATAATCCCATTTCATCAATTTAGTCCACTTAATGTTAAAACAATATATATAAATTTGAACAATATAATATCACCATGTATATATCATACACTCGTATAATAAATTTTACATCCATTAAATACTATATATCTAGCCATATTTATCACAACTCTCACATTCTCGAGACATCCTTTTGATGCTATGAATCATTGAAATTACATTTTATATATACTTAATGAATACAATTGGACAATTCATTTATAATAAGAAAATACAATAAGTTCCATATGAATTTATCGGAAAATGACAACTAAAAAGAGTTAGGGACTAATCTGTAATTTCTCCTATTTCTCGATTAACTTCGATTGATTTAAATTTCAGATATAATAATTCATTAACAATTATCGTGCCAATTACCTTATAACATCCTATTCAAAGCATATGACAACTTAAAATCATTGGACACAATTTCTCTAAAATTTTGCATTTTATTCAATTTAATCCATAAAAATGAAAAAGTCTTTCAACTTTAAGTTTCGTTTTCAATCCAATTTCAGTTTCATCCTTATTATAACCATCTAGAAACCATAATTATGGAAATTTCACATTCAATTTGGCATATTCACATTTTAGTCCCTATACTCAAAACTAACAAATTTCACTTTATAAATTAGTCATATTTCGTTCCTAAGCTTACAACCAAGCCATTTAACATCAAAAAATAAAAAAAATCAATGTAAATATTTAAAAAACTATTAGGATCAAACCCCTAGGTTAGCTAAATCAAGTTACCTGGATTCCAAAAACATAAAAATTACAAGAAACGGAGAAAAATCGACTTAGGATTCAAAGTTTAAAGCTTTGATGCGAAGTATGACTTCTCTTGTACTTAGAAATGGTTTTGAGGAAGAAAAGATGAAGAAAAAAAATGGTGACTTTTGTTCTTTTAATTTTAATGAAATAATAATATTTTAACTATTTCCATTATTTAATAACTTAAAATTAAACCATATTTTGTATGAAAAAGTGCCTCCAACCGTCCACCATTCTCTCAAAGTGGATAATTGCCACTTAAATCCTCATGCAATCAGCTTTTAAACCTTTTGAACTAATATAAAAAAATAGCGATTAATTTTTATAATTTTTATGATTTAGTCCTTGTACCCTAATTAGTCACCAATTTGGATGCAATACTATAATTAACTTGTAAATATTAATTTATAATATTTACAAACTTTATCATTAGAGAATAAGTTCTAAAGCCACCGTTTTTGGCTACACTGGAAATCAGGCTATTACAAAATTTCTATTTGAAAATAGATTTAGGCATTGTACCAATCTTTCTTTTTCTGTCAAAACATAGAACATTCTAAAAACACATAATCAATAAAAAATTTAATTCCTTTAATTTCATATTCACATTATATTTTTTATGGTTTAAGGTATCATTTCAACAGTCTCATTCAATTCTAACTTTCTTCCTTTGTTTTCTGTATCAAAACGATCTCTATCAACATTCTTTCATTTAATTGTGACCTATCCAACGAAGTCCTGTATTTTTATCAGACATCGAAACCATTCATTCTAATTACTCAATAGACTAAGGATGACTTTGCTAGAAATCCCGATATTTTTCTTTTCTTATTTTATTACCACTACAACTGTTCATATGACCATACATTCTAATACTGTCTGGACAAAACAAATAGATACAATTGTGAACTTCATCTAAGTTATCTCATTTTAAGTCTAAAACTCTCTGTACACGAAATTATTTTTGAAACATAGATTATCGCTATCATTGATTTTAAACATAGAAATCTATTATCTTTCAACTACTTAGAATTCTAATGGTATATATATCGATCAATCAAATGTAATATCTTCTACAGAATTTCATTATCAACAGACTTGTCATTAAAAAGCCTTTATTAAATCATTCGTAATGCCCAATTGATTTTAGAAAATCGTGCACTTCTATATCATTCTTCGATGGTCTCTAGTTTTCAGTTGTTAAAATTTTATTTAGATCAACATACATACCTTTAATTGAAAATTACATGTCTCAAGAATTTCTACTTCTTAAATTTGGAATTTCACACTTGCTAAATTTAATATACATTTCCTCTCTCGTATGACTTGTAATTTTGTTCTTTATGTTGATCATATTCAGTTTCACTTCTTGAATAAATCAAAATACTATCAATAAGTACAACAACAATTCTGTCTAAATATGGTTGAAAAGATCGGTCCTTTAGATTCATTCACCCAAACTGTGTTATCAGAAAGTCATGATATTTGTACAATGTCTGGAAAGTAGTTGACCGCCTCCAAACGTGCGATCGTTTAGAGTTAAAAATGTGGAAATAAAAATATAAATATTTAAGTGCAGTATCTGCAAGTGTATAGGTCAAATTGTAATATAGATTTGTGTTACAACGAAAAACCGATAAGTATTTTGAGGATCATACCCAAGAGATTGTAGAAATTATTATAAAAATAATTACAAAAAATAATTACTAATATAATTGAGTCACAAATTAGTAGTGTGAACCCAAATTAAAATATTAATTAAACTAATTAAATTAATTAACCTAAACTAACCTAATGGAATTTCGTATTCCTGGTGTTGCCAATGCGAGCCTCTAGCCTATGATCGATTAAATCCATAATTACCTAATTAAATAATTAATTATCCTTGATTGAGTTATTTATCACCCTTAGCTAAGAATACCTTTTCAGTCTCATATTCACTAAGGATTACCATGTAAGTCACCCTTCCAGTCTCTTCCGAGGCATACGGATACCTTCCCGGCCTCACCACTTGGCACAAGTTATACACATCAGGATACCCTTTCGGTCTCTCCTGTCTTGATAAATAATTACTGAACAGATAAACTAGTTTAATAATCAAATCATTCGAGATATGAATAAAGCACAATAAATTATTCTAATATTCAAAAAATAGTTAATTGATCAAGTTAACGAAGCATAAATAAAAGAATAAAAAGAAGAGATGGGAGAATGCTCATTGATAAATACATTGAAGCGCACATCCAGAGCAATCTCCACTCACAATTGTCTTCACATTGGAATAGAAAAGTTTTGACTAAGCAGGCATAAATGAAAACTAAAAACTAAATAAAACTGTCTCCCTGCTCACCAATTCCGGTAACCCTAAGGTTGCTTATATATGCTACGGGTTATTTGGTGTCCAAACAACTCTAGATACATTTAGATACTAATTAATACAAGATACTTTTAAATTTCTAAGGTTTAAATATTGAAATATCCTAAGAGTTCCATCCAAGGATTCTCTCATTTTGGCTTGCCTTTGTCGCGTCGTCATGACGTGGGAAGACTCCTCGTCACGACGTCGCATTTGCGAATTTCTTCCCATCTATGTTGCATCATCGGGACGAGGAAAAACCCCTCGTCACAACTTGGAGTACTATTCCAGCTTTGACAGCTTTGTTATTTTGTCGAGTTCCCTTGTCTAAATGCCCAATTCAACCTTACAACTCACTGAAATTGAAAAAAATGCGTAAAAATGCTTATTTTATTAATATTTAGTTCTTAACCTACTAATACTGAAAATGTAATAATTAATTATAGAATTCCAAGAAAACAAACTCGTTAAGTGCCAAAATGTACTTAAACTACCACTACAATTAGTGGTAGGTCAAATACCCCTACACCTATGTCCTTGCTTGTCCTCAAGCAAGCAAAAAGAAAACAACAAAAAAAAAAACCAAAAGAAACTAGAAAACAAAACAACTGAAAAAAATGAACTACCATGCAAGAAGATAAAATGTACTCGAACTAGTATGATACATGATATTGAATATAAATATATTAACAAGATAATATAAGTAAACATGTAACTCTAGAATGATATACAATTAACTCACAATTTCTAAAATTAAACCATTTAGTTCATTAGATTACAAAGCAAAAAAAATATAAATATACAATTACATACGAATGAATATAAGTGGTAAAAATATCAAAACTTGGCACAACTTGTAACGTTCTGCGGCTTAGGTTGGTTTGGAATTCAAGAACAGACTTGACAAAACGACTAAGCACAAA